>NW_027279273.1:105000-267500 GCF_046629955.1 Centroberyx affinis | reverse complement strand
TATAAAGGCCGTAGGTCACGTTGAGTATGATCCTTATTGATGCTGTCTTGTCTGTTGCCCTGGTCCCTAGTTTTCTTCTTGCTAAGCCCTCCTGTCTTCCCTCTAGCACTGTGATAGCTGCGATAAATGCCCCTGTGAAGAGGGAGACAAGTCTGAGCACTGTGACGACTGCAAGGTGAGCCAACTATACTGAAACTGTAATGACCAGTGTGACATTTGGTGATTGGTCTCAACACATACAACACAATTTCTGGAGCACATTTGCACCCCATGCTTCCCTCCCTACCTCAAAAGCAAAGAAAATCAAGAGTAAACTTTATTTTCTCCATGCATTTAAACAGTCAAGTGATGTGCCTCTGCCTGTATGTGTTTGATACTTTACTAAAGATTAACATGAATGCATATGCATATGTATATATAGATATATATATATACACACACACACACACACATACATACATACATACATACATACATGCATACACACATCTGTATATACATATATATATATCTATATATATATATGTATATATGTATATATATGTATATACACACACACACACACACACACACACACACACACATACATACATACATGCATACACACATGTGTGTGTGTATATATATATATATATAATATATATATACATATACATATATATATATATATATATTAAAACAAAATGGAATTAAATGAAACGATATCTTAACATTTATTGCTCAGTGTTTCCAAAGTATAGCTGATACAGGTATCTTCAAAACATTACTATTTTGGTGAGTATCTCAACATAAATGTAAAATGCTAATAATAGATAAACCAATACAAGTATAATGCTTCAGATCAAACAAGTAAATGAAATTAGTTGTCGCACAACACAACTGTTTGAGATTTGCAGATGAGACTTTTGAATCTTACAGGGTATCAGCAGGTATCAGCAAATTGAATTTAATTCTGTTTAAGACCTTTTATGCCACTCCGAGCCCTAATTGGTACACCATTAACGCTACACAAAAGCGATGTGAAAGCAAAACCAAGCACAGTCTTGATGGGTGAGAAGAACTCCACCACTTTAGAGTTTTACCAATGGGAGGGCCACTGTAGTGATAAAAAAGAATGGTGTGGGAACAAATCACTAGCATTGATGTCCATAGTGCATCGCTTAAAAGATTTCTTACAGATTGCACAGTAGGCTTCTTGGTCATTTGCATTAACGGTGTGCAACCATACCTGAAAATCTTTCTGTATATGTATATTTCTGTATATATGTCAGCACTGACTTCCCCACTTGTTTCTCACACTCATCTCACTCGACAGTTCCAAAGCAGCCGGTAACGATGCATCAATTTTGTTCTGGCCTGAATCAATCTGTCAGAATTATAAGGTTCCACATAGCCTACGGTATGCCAACGCAGACACACGCAAATTATTGACTATAATAAATCACAATTAATATACAGATGTTTTTTTTAGGAATTCAAACAAGTAATTAGGTTAAGGGATCAGTAATATGGACCCTTTAGTAATATCTAACGACAGCCATAGGAACTACATCATCAGCATCATGGTGTCCTTTACCACCAGTCACACAACCACCAGCTCAGCCCAACCTCTCTTACCCCTCCCGCCCCATGATCTACGGTGGTGTGAAATTGACAGAAAGTATGAACTGCCGTTTCCACAACAGATACCACCTAACCAAATAGTTTACAGTTCAGGAATGTCAAGTGAAGAGGAAACATATCCCATTGCAAACTGTTATGTTTAAAACAAGGTTTTACGCATCTTTGCTGGCCTATAGTCCAGACAAAGCTGTGAGTGATCCTATCTCTCCATGGTCACCTTCTTTCTTTTTTATATTCCTTTTGGTTTCAATTATAAATATTCATCATGGACTAATGAGTAGCCCTTAACATCTCAATGATATTTTTCCATTTTAACTTTTATTTAGACTACGAGAGTTAACTAGGCTATAAAGAATAAATCGTGATTCCACAAGTAAAAGAAATAATCACTTATAGGCTATGCCTATGTGAGAGCACTGTTGTTGCTGGACCCTAGAGAAAGTTTAATAAAGCACTGAATGACTTTTTTGTTACAGCCTACATATTTCAATATGATAGTTAAACTAGGCTTGCTCTTGGATGAGCCTATGGAACGCTCTGTGTTCCGTCTGCCTTTCCAAAATAGGATGGACCCAAAACTTTCGCCTCTTTTTATTGTTTCAAAGAATGAAGATAACGTTGTTGTGACTGCTACTTTCTAGGTCCATTTTCTCTCAGATAATAACTGCAATAATAACTTTTTTCTGTTGGCATGAATTTGGAACACCCAGAATGCAAACATTTCGCACCGCACTCCGTGTGTACGCGCCACATGTGGAAAATTCTGTAAGTCCGTCGCACTGGTGTGCAACAGCTTTAAATCAGGAAGTGGGGCTGCAATAGAGAAGAGTGTCCCGTGCTCCCATGCTGTGGATGCACCTGATTTGCCCAAATTAATTACTGGTGAAAAAATGTGCTCCACACAGGACTCTACGAACCAGTAATCCCTTAAAATAACCTCACATTTTCATTCATTTACATGAATTCACCCCTTAATTCATGCAAAATCCTTAAAATTAATTAAGGGAGTTATTAATGGAGGAGATCCCATAGAAACCTCCTTAAACATCCCCATAATCTTGACTTACTTTCTAATTTAATAAAAAATTCAGGGAAACATGATGTAAACCATGCACAAAAGGCATGAAAAATCCCTTAATTACTTGTGTCTCTGTGAATCAACCCATGAATAAATCCCTTATAAACCCATGATACTAACCTTACTTTTTTAAAGCTATGTTATTTTTAATGGATAATTAATGTTTATGTAATGAGAAATTAAGAACATTTCTGAGATAACATTAAGGGGTTTGGTTTCATTTCATGAATTTAATTTAAGGGTGAAATCCAAAAGTATACAAAAGTGCTTCCTGGATTCACAAACGTTAGATCTTTAGCCTCTCTCATCTACAGACTGGCCCTGGCACATACAACTTTGCCTCTGCTTGGGGCATAGAAAGTGGAGGGCTGTATTGGTGTCGATGTATTTTGGCATGTTTTCATCAGAGGAGTTTGATCTGTCTGGTTAAGTATTTGTTTACTAAATTAAGTAAATTAAAAAAGATTTATAGATCATTGTAGATCATCACTGCCTTAAGTTGGGCATTCCCAATATATGGAAAATGAAGGTTAATTGATCAGCCTTCATGCCCCTTTGGTCTTCCTTCCTCAAAGTGGATCATGACCCAACTCATTGGCCAGACATTACATATCCCAATCATTTTTACACTTGTTGGAGGTACAATCCACAACACAGCAACTTTTCGGCTTTTTTTCAGTCTGTTTAAACAATGTGCTATGGTCTCAATTAAGCTCACTAACTCACATTTTTGTGTGTGTATTTTACCCAGATCCCCATTAGCTGTTACAAATTGTAATTGTATTGTAATTGTAATTGTAACTTGGTTTCTGAGTGAGCGGTACTTATACCAGTCCTCTTTGTCACTGGACAATACTGCTAACCATTTAATTTCATCTCTTCTAACCATACAAGCTTTGATTTCATCATCACTTTAGTTGATCTTATTGTAATTTTCCTAATTGGGGCACATTTATCTGCAATTGCCAAAAATAATTCTAAAAAAAACTTTGATGGCCATTTCTACATTGTTACTAATGCAAATTTTATTCCAATCTACATTCATTATATCTGTAACAAATGACTTGACATACCTCTTCTACACAATTTTAGGTCCAGCCTTAGGAACTTTGGCTTTCCTTGTTATAGCTAGAATATTATGGTCCCTAAAACCAACTGGATCGTAGACAGCCTTAGAGCATAGCTCCTCAGCATTATGTGGTCGTAATGCAGTAATCATGCAGGTTGTTGTACCTGCATGATTACTGTAAACTTTAGTGGGTACATTTATCACCTGAGTTAGATTACACACATTGGCAGTATCAACCAGTTTTCTCTTTAGCAGACATGTTTCTGAGAACCAGTCTACGTAGAGGTCACCCAAAAATAGATGCCTCTGTTTGCATCAGGAGCCTTCTGAAACATATTGAGTAATAGCATTAGGTGGTCCGTAACAGCATCCCAAGAATAGAGACTTGATATGGGGAAGATGTACTTGTAGCCAAAGCACTTCTATGATAAATGTCAAGAGGTCCTACCTCATTTTGGTTGGTATATGACTTTGAATATACACAGCCACACCACCACCATAGCAATTTCTATCATGTCTGTAAATACTATAACCTGATATTGCAATTGCAGTAGGCCTATCATCTGTCTGCAAATCTAAATGGGTCTCTGAAATTGCAAGTACAGCATATGTATGCTTTCATTCCTGAGTAAATCATTCACCTCATGTACCCTTTCTTGGTAACTTAAGAATCATCATGCATTATGGTTTTGTAAACAAGAACAAGAGTCTGTAGTTAACACATCATAATTTATGAGCCCTCACTCCTCTTGGTGTCCTTTTTGGGTCTTACAATGAGACGGTCATAGCTGATGATCATGCAGTCTCTTCTCCCCTCGCCTGCCTCATTACTGGTAGCAGCTCAGCCCGTTTCTTATGTGCCAACTGAAACTGAAATCCTCATTGATGTACACTTGAGTGTTCTTAAGGTTGGATCTAGCTCTGGACATAATCAGCTGCTTGTCGTTAAACTTAATGAGCCAAACTACAACCGGTCTAGGTTTTTGAATGTCTCTGAATCTTCGTGTTCGTGTTAGACTTAAATAATTCCCGAACTTTGCACTCTTTTTCAGCTCAAGTCTCATCGGTTTTGTCAGGTCCAATGCCTGCAATGGTTATATTATTTCTCCTACTTTGGTTCTCAAGATAGTCCATTCTTTCAGAGTAATCCTCTGATATCGGTTTAGATTGAATTTCAAGGACTTGCTTTTGGATGTTCTTGTACTCTGACTCATGTTTTCTCAGTTCAATTTTCACATCATCGATGTCACTATTTAAGACTGACCTTGAGTTCTAATTCAAAAGCAAATCAACTCTCTTATGCGTAGAGTCAAGGATGATTTGAGAAAAACTCTGTGGCCTCTTGTCTGTTGAGTACATTTTTATAGAACATTTTCTGCTGATCCAGCATCTCCAAAAGTGCGTTCATTGTCACAAATTCACCTCACCCTGAGCCTGGGCTTTGTTTTGGCTTCTGTTTCGACCTGACATTACACAGGTCGTTGTGAATCTTGTCCCAGTTCAGAAAAATGGGTTGTTTTAATGTATGGATTTCATGGCATGTTTGACGGTTTAAGCACTTGAATCCTCGTAATTCCTCTCAGCTGTGTTAAGTGTTGCTTACATATTGCATAGACAATACTCTTCCATATGGATGGATGATCGTCTTCTTTCCCCCAAACGGGTGCGGCCTAGGCCGATGACGTGGTGCCGGTCGAACGTATGTCAGCTTACAGGATTTCTGGGTATTGAAGTCGTCAATATTCAGACACTTACCTCTTGCTGCCATTTGGGGCCGCCAGCATGCAAAGTTGCCTATAATGCAGCAGATTTAAGCAGAGGATGGCATAATCTTTCACATCTATGTGCTGCTGAGCCCTCCTATCCTTCACATACACACACACACACACACACACACACACACACACATACAAGTGTATCATTGAGGCTTTGTGTGACTGCCAGAACACTATAGAACTGTTTACAATGCTGACTCCCACTCTGCTTTTTTCACAGATGTGCAATTTCTGCCATGTGTGTCCTGTTTGCAAGAATCTTTGCCAGCCTGGTAAGAATGATGTCATACTATCAATCGAATTAATCAAACTATCACTTTTTGAAACAGGGCCCCAGGCCACCAGCTCACTTATAATATTGTTTCCTTTTTTTCTTCAGGTGGTTTTGTCGATGAATTCACTGGATCAATCTACAAGTAAGTTATAGTTCCACTGGACAACCATTTCCACTGCAGGCCTATGGGTTGAGTAACCTCTGCTTGTCTCTCCATCCACAGAACCGTAGCCGATGTCTTTGATGATGACGACTAAGCCCCACAATATGTTGCCACCATGTGGCCAAGCTAATATGCTTCATCTACGGGACTGTCACATCACTGAGATGCTCTCATGATTTTCATTAAGTTATTTTTGTCTTTTTTCTGAGAACATTACAAACACGTTTACTCGACAATCACTTAATAGAAATTGTTAAGAGAATGACTTTACTGAATGTATTTGTGTATTGTTGTTAATTGACAGGTTTGAGGAGATCTTTTTAGGAAAATTATATATATTAAGTCATATTTGTGCTGTTCAAACACAATAGGGATATATTAAATAAACAAGAGGGGACATTTTCATTGTGTATTTGGTTTTAAAATGGTCGCTACACTCAGCACATTGGCTACTGTAATCACTTTACAGCACATCAAACTAGAGGAAGAGGAGACATATTTCTAAGGGTCAGTGTGTAGACTGAGCACAAAAGGAAGATTGTCAGCAGAATGGATTCTTCTCTAACTCCTAGCCAACATGCTGCCTACAGCCCGGAACTGAGGAGAAAGCAATTTTGAGCTGTAAAGCAATATACATAGGACATACACTGCCCGTCAAAAGTTTGGGGACACCACATTTTTCTTTATTTTTTACTATTTTACACATTTTAGAATAATAGTGAAGACATCAAAACTATGAAATCACACACATGGAATTATGCAGTGACCAAAAAAGTGTTAAACAAATCCAAACTATCTTATATTTTAGATTCTTTAAAGTAGCCGCCCTTTGCCTTGATGGAAAGGCAAAGGCTTTGGAAAGAAATTCATACATAGGATCAACTTCACTATTTATATTTGTCTAAGAAAGACATTTCAAGCATTTAAGCATAAGCATTTAGATCAACATAGCTTTAAGATAATGAAAAACATAGCACATTCAACCAGATGTCCCCAAACATTTGACTGGCAGTGTATATTTTAACAAAATATGTAGAGGGGAAATCATCCCAAACACAATGTACATAACTAACACAGTAACACAAGTAGGCTACATATTTGAATATACTGAATATCCACAGCACAACCTGTAGTATATGAAATTCATCAACACTCAGTTTCTGTCCCTTAATCCTACTGAAGCTGTCAGAACCTTTTCCTGTATTACCACAGTTAATAGGCTACCACATCTTTGTCTTGTCCTCTGTCACACATATGTTATATATATATATGTTGTTGTTTTTTTGAAACATGTCCATGCCTAATAAAATCCACAGTTGGTTTCAGTGCAAAGACTGACAGGACATCATGTAGGCTCTATTTTTACAAGTTCATTGTGATGGGGAAAAAAATAAATAAAAAGCCCTTTTATTATCGTGATAGTAGTTTAGCGTTTTAGTCGGGGGGAATATGGGGCGAATACAAGCTACATGCGGTTTCATGTGTGTCATTTCAGACACAGACATACTCACTTACATTTATAGTTTATAGTTTGGATTAGAGCCTTGATTCTACACAATCCGATGTAGCAGGTGGCGATCTGCACCTAGCCTGTTCAAGATGGTTTGCGACCCGCCAATAAAGTCAAGAGGGGAAGGACAAGAAAAAGAAGGGGGAACTATTCTCGCCTTAAAACATTGATTTCCATCGGAATGTTTTGGCAGACGGACCAACAGTGACCATCCGTTTCCTGTAGAGAACTAGTGGTTGTGTTGTGGTGGTTAATTAAAGTGGTACTGGTGATACAGCTCTCAGATCTCCTAAAGTGCGTTTCTCTGTTTTTCTAAGGTAATATCTTACGAATACATTAGATTTGTGGGATATGTGTTGCATGTTCATTTAGAAGCTAATGTTAGCGTAAACAGTAAGATTAGCTCATTTGTTTTGCTTCCAACTCATCTTTGCTAACAATTGAAACTTGCCCAAAAGCACTATGACCCGCCATGGGAAGAACTGCACGGCCGGGGCTGTTTACACTTACCACGAAAAAAAGAAAGATACAGGTAAGAACGATGTGGAAAAATGCATTTCAACTTAGCCCCATCAAGCTAGTATGCGCCAGCTAGCTCGTCATAAGTAACATTATTATCTGTTCCGTTCCGTTCATTTCCCTAACCCTAACCCATTTGTAACTTGTAAAGGTAAGTTTAACGTAAAGTCGGGAAGTTGTAGCTGTTTGTAAATGTTTGCATGAATTGTTAGAGTGGTGTGGAGTCGATTCCACACAGTACATAAATGTAGGGTGAATGCGCGTGCGAGCGAATCCCAGAGCCGAATTCCTCTGGCGATTCCAAATACTCGGAATCGACTCCTAAATTTCTGGAATCGAACAGGTAGAGTAGGCTAGTCTTTTACCTAACCTAACTAGTACCTTTACCTAACTAGTAACTTACCCAAATAAAGAATAATAATCTCTGCATAAATATCAGTTGCGCATCCTGACGCAAAGGTGGCAGCAGTGCAGAGAATATTTTTCTTGTCGAGGAAAAAAATCTGAGAATGTCAGAGGTAGCATTAATATTACTAAAAACTATAGTGAAACTAGATAGTTCAGATGAAATGATATATTTAAACAATCACACATGCTTGTGTTCAGAACAGCACCGTGCATTATTTGAGCTGACTCCTTTTTCCCATATGCAATAATAGCTACCATAGCTACTATGTTGAAATAACACTATGAACTCTGAATAAGTGTTCAGCACTGTGGCGTCACAGCTGGATACTGTGGCTGTATCTAAGACCTTGCTAGCCATCATATATGTTTCACTAAAAGCAGTAGTGTATATGACATTCACAGTCCATACTGCTACATATATCACAGGACCACAACTGTAATATTCTACCACAATGTGATACATTCATTCAGAGCGTAGATAGGGGTTTCTTATTTTGACTCAGCAACCTCTTTCAATTGTGGAGATTTGGCTTTCAAAAAAAGTGCCAGAATCTGGACAGCATTTCCTGCTGAATCTTCCGATGAATCATGTAACAGCATTCTGATGTCATGTGTGGCTTTCATCCTGACCAGCGGCGTCTGGTTATGGGACGCAGAGTATCCGACTGGGCAAAGATGCAATCAAAGACTTCGACTGCTGCTGCCTTTCTCTCCAGCCTTGCAAGGATCCTGTTGTGACGTATGTTGTACACACACACACACACACACACACACACACACTCAAACAAACTATGCTCAACCACAACCAAGAGGGCTCCGCCTGTGATCATAGAACTCTTGTTTTTGCTTGCTATCCCTAGTCCAGATGGATACTTGTATGAAAAACAGGCCATTCTGGAATACATACTACACCAGAAGACAGAAATTGCCAAAAAAATGAAGGTAAGTTTCGTACTTCTGTCTGACTTGTTGGTCTTTGTCTGTTTTTTTACTTTGATACCAATACCAAGTTTAATGTATAAGAATTCAGAGCAATATAACAAGAAAAAACATCAAGCAATGTCACTGAACAACCATTGTGCGTTATTTTAACAAGTTGTGTTTCCACATTGACTTGGACAACTTTGTAGCAAAATTTCCACAAGGGTTTTGATGTTGGTTGGGTCTAGGGCTGGGCGATATGGTTGAAATCAATATCATAATAATCATAAGGATTCTTTTTTATATCGATCTATATCACGATTTGGCTCACCTATGCAAAATCACATGTTAAACAATCAAATAATCAGATAATTTCAAATAATATTCCTTAAAATGTTTCATACCTCATTTTGACAGTTTTTAAATGAAATTAGCTTGTTATCATCAATTTAGACAGCAGAATTATGTGTCACGATATCCCAAAACCACCATAACGTTAAATAAACAATAATATTGATTCATCGCCCAGCCCTAGTTGGGTCTCCATCTTTGTCGCGTCTGTAAGTGAAATTGTTCCATATTTGGCTCTTGGCACCAGTTTGTGAACCAGTTTAGACGGACTGGGATCCGGTTCAAGACGTGGTGGACTGTTTGAGGCTGTCAAATGTTTTCAGCTGTTTGACTCTGACTGCAGTCCAGACTGACGCTCTGTTCCAATCCTCCTTTTTTTTAAAAAACTATTCCAATCTAATCAAATACACCTTCGAGAGGTGACGTTGGAAAGGAATTTCAGCTTGCAGAACGTATTTGGTGAAAGTGTTTAGCATTTATAAAATTCAATTTGACAAGTCAATGTGACAACACTAGTCCTGTTGTTAATTGTTAGGTGTAAGGAGTGTGTTGTCTGTGTTTTCTCCCTCACAACGCGTCAGGCCTATGAGAAGCAGAAGCAGGTTCAGAAGAGCGACAGCCAGCTGGAGTCCAAGTCAGAGGAGAGAGAGAGAGCGGAGAGGTTTAAAACCAGGGAGAACAGCATTGTGTCCAAACCTATCAACCCTTTCACTTCTGGTATGTGTGTGTTGTGTGTCTTCAGTATATAGCAGAGGTGTGACCAAGTCAACTTTGCTTGTGTCCCAAGTCAGTCTCAAGTCTTGAGGCACAAGTCTAAAGTCAAATACCAAGTCTAAACGTAGATTACCAAGTCAAGTCCATGTCATTAATGTCAAGTCTCAAGTCTAAATGTAGAACATCAAGTCAAGAGTCAAATCAAGAGTCCAGTATCAATTTAATATCTTAAAGAAAACTAAATATCTAGGACTTTTCAATGGTTTTAGTAGGATAAAAACACTTGGTTAGAGCATCATGAGTTTGATTTCTATAATCAGTTTCAACTTCAATAAATTCAATCATTCCATACAAATTCAGAAAACAGAATTTAAATTCAGTTGTCTGGAACAAATCTCATCACTTTCAGTCTAAGTCATTTACACAAACACAAGATCTCAAGTCAAGACTTTAGAAACCTTTTCAAGTCATCAAAGTACAACTCAGTCAAGTCCCAAGTCAGCAGAACCCAAGTCAAGTCTTGAGACTTGACTTGGGTTCTTGACTTGATGCATGATGAGAATTGACTTGATGCATGATGAGACTTGACCATCATGCATCAAGTCAAGTCTCAAGCAATTAAAATTCTGACTCCAGTCTGACTCGAGTCCAAGTCATGTGACTCGAGTCCCCACCTCTGGTATATAGTGTACTCTGATTGTACTTTGAAAAGAGCATGCCTGCCAGCTCAGTAAACTCAGTCAATCAGCAGCAGCATGTTTGTCCTGTATTCAATCGACAAATGTTTGTATTTGCAACATTTATGTGTGAAAATAACTGCATGTCTAATTAGGGATGGGACAATATATTGAAACTCAATATATATCGCATACAAGAATGTGACGATACGTATCGCGGGTCAGAAAAATGAATCGTGATATTAGCTCCATTTTGTTCTGCTGCAGTAATCACAAATGAAACTATATTATTTTCAGTTATAGTGACATTTTTAAATAGTTGTTTACATTCTAGCAAGCCAATGCCATTGCTAGGAAGATTTGTAGCTCAGAAATAAACAAAAAATTTGCATACTTTCTTGTAATTGAACTTTTATTTATTACATCGTATTGTGGTTGTATTGAATTGTGAACCCCATATCGTGTATCAAATTGTATCGCAAGCATATTGTCTCATCCCTATTTGTAACGCTTAAGCAATGTATTATTAACTGTAACACAATGCCGTGTTTTTCCTCTCCAGGCCAGGCCAAAGGCAGCGAGGCAGGCAGAGCAGATAGCGGCCCGGCGAACTCCTCCACCGCTGGGTCTTCGGCAGCCACCTCCAGCCAGAGTCTACCCAGCTTCTGGATCCCCTCCCTGACCCCAGAGGCCAAGCCCACCCAACTGAAGAAACCAGTGAGTGGTTCTGGAAAGGGACTTCAGAAATGCTGTTTCATGCTGATTCTCGGTTGGCAAATTACCTGTCGTGCGCACACTGCTTTTTATTTTAAGAAAGAAAAAAAACATGCGATTGTATTTTCTGAAAAATATCTGCATGCACTTTTTGTCTCTCCATTTAAAGCAATATTCCACTTAGTTTTAACATGGGGGTTACTTGGCCCTTGACCGCCATGGAAACGTTTTAGCATTCAGATTTTTACTTCCCATTAAAAACTAACATTTAACACGTTTGTGAAGAGATTCAACAACAGATCCTGCTTTTAAGCCAATAAAGCAATCTTGGGTTCTTCATCATTTCGCACTTCTATTCTTGGTTTACACTAAAATTAGTATTTTCTGAAACGCTGGACCCACAGTCAATTGAAAATCACAGAAGCGGGATCGGTTGTTGAATCTGTTCATCAACGTGTTAAATGTCAGTTTTCTGGCTATTTTCGTGGCCTCATTCAAATGACTGGGAAATAAAAATACGAACGCTGCAAACTAATCCCAGCTGCATCCAATCTTGGTCACTAGTTTATATTCTGGTTTTCATGGCTGTCAAGTGCCAAATAACCCCCATGTTAAAACCAAGTGGAATATTGCTTTAATCGTTAAAGTCTGTTTGCCATTGCGTGTGGGGTCAGAGTTGTTGCTAGGTTCATCTCTGTTTGCTCTAAATGTTCATGTCACGATGATCACTGTCTGTTTGTCCTATCTGTCTGTCTAATGTTAACAGTATTTAAGGGCAGGTTGTCCCTGTGGGATTACACAGCTGTTTGATCCAAAGGTCTCTTTATCTTTGGCTGTCAAATATTACAAACTAGGTTTCTACCGCTAGACTGCAGGGATCACAAATGAAAGTGACTGCACTGACCATCACCTAATCAATGTCCTTTTCCCTTCCTCCTCCCTGCCCATCAGAGTAAGACCGTGTCGTGTCCCATGTCGGGACGACCCATTAAGATGAATGAGCTGATCACAGTGCGCTTTACCCCCCTGGACCCGAGCCTGGATCGAGTCGCCCTGCTCACCCGCCAGGTCAGTTCAAGCCAGCGCTGTTCAGTGTAGTCTAAGCCTGCAATCATCACTCTGTCCAATCAGTATTAACAAGTGAAAACTAGCTTAGTCTTCAGTTTCATGCTTGCCAGCTTTAAGCGTTTTGGCAAATAATTTAATAAAATCATCATTAATGGCTCACTACTCCAACTTAACTTAACTACGATTAATGCCAACAAACAATATGCAAAACCTAAATCAAACAAGTTAATGTTATATACTTAGTTCATTTGCCTTATCAGGAACCCAGTGAACTTGAAATGAATTTTCTACCAGCTAGCCAAATGCTTCCACAAGCAATTTGAATTGTAGAGAAATGTGAAATGGAAAAATCAATCTTCCAGTGAAACTGCAGTGAAAACTAGCATCAGCAGGAGCCGTAACTTGCGCTCTGTCAGCCGCTCTACAAAGGTTACTACCACAGGCATTTCAGACATGGCCATTTAGTAAGAACCTAATGAAAACACTACAGTCTCTTTTACAGTCTCTCACTCATCAGCACAAGGAGATCCTGGCCCTTCTGACAAGCAGAAAAAATGAAAAGGAATTGAGAGTAGGGTGCAAGCTGCAGGTTTGAAAAGTTTATTATGGCAAATTCTGAGGCTATTGAAAGTAGACTTACAGGTTACAGCATGATCAAATCTTGAGCTATAGGTTGTGAACAAGTCTATTTTGCTGGACAGTACTGGTAATATGGTCCAAGCCTGTCCTCCCCAGTTCCAGACTCAAAACTAAGGGAGACTTTGCAGTTTTGGCCCCAACTCTCTGGAATCGTCTCACTCAATCGATTAGATCAGCCAAGTCTGTTGACTCTTTCAAGTAGCTCCTAAAAACCTACTTCTATAGGCTGGACTTTTCATGACAGTGTTGAAAATGTCTTTATATTTGTGTATGACTATGTTGTCTTATGATGTTTTTTTAAAGAGTCTGTCTCTTAAAGTTGTTTGGTTGCCGTGTGTCCTTTTATGTCTTTGTCTTTTCTTTCTTTTTATTCTGTCTTTGTGAAGCGCTTTGTAAACTTGTTTTTAAAAAGCCGCTGTATAAATAAAGTTTTACTTATTCTCTCTACAGGATAGGTATGTATGTGCGGTAACCCGAGACACACTGGGCAACAGCGTTCCCTGCGCCCTTCTCCGACCCTCGTGAGTAACAGTCTATCCGCACTCTCACATACAGCAGTAGGAATGTTTGTCCTAGGGTGCAAAGTTACTAGCTCAATCCCCTCTCCCATCCCCCACCTTGTCTCCCAGGGGTGCTGTGGTGACACAGGAGTGTGTGGAGAAGTTGATCAGGAAGGACATGATTGATCCTGTGACTGGAGACAAACTGTCTGACAAAGACATCATACCATTGCAACGGGTCAGCTCTCTCTGTGTGTGTGTGTGTGTGTGTGTGTGTGTGTTCTTGTACTTCAATCATTGTGAGAATTGGTTTTAGTTTTAGTCCTCGCTCGGCTTGGCCCAATATTCGATATCATCGATATAATTGAATATCGCAATATTTCCTGCGATATTGAATATCCCCCCCAATATAATCGAATATTATCGATATTATCACGATATTCACAAAATATCGTGATAATATTGATATGGTGATATTTCCCACGATATCGAATACCCCCCCCTCCCTCAGTCAATGTCAGGTTCTCTTAAGGACAGAAGTACAAGGATATACAGTATGTGTGTGTGTGTATGCAAGGGTATTGAATTGAATGAGTATTTGTTTATAAATCTCATCAGTTTTCACATGTAAGCTAGCCAGCAGTGCTTGACTTCATCATGATGTTGTTTTGCCATCTCTTTTGTCAGGGTGGAACCGGGTTCGCAGGCTCCGGGGTCCAACTTGGCGCTAAAGAGGCTCGACCGGTGATGCAAGTGTGAGAGGAAGGAGTTGACGAGTGGGAAGTGTTGGCAGGACAGCAACACCACTTCAGAAGGCAGGGAGGGAGGTTTCACAACAATTATATATGCATACTTTGTGTAGTTGTGTGGAGTGTAACATGGCGCTATATTTTTCTAATAACTGAATTCGTTACCCAGGGTGTCTGCAGGTTTCAGCAAATAAAATTTACGACTTTTTTTAAGGCAAAAAAACACCCTAAAACACTGTAACTGTTAAAACCGCTATTGGCGATGTACCTTGCATTTTGTTGTTTGCTGGTGTATTTTTTTTTCTCATTCCTGTATCCAAATGCAACTGGCCAAAGTGACATGACGTCAAGATATTTCCAGCTACAGTGGAGATTGATAGCAGAACATTTTTTAGTCATCTAGAACATCAGTTGTAAATGTCAGTTTTTGGTGTAAATTGCTCAGAATCAGAGTGCAAGGCTTCTTTCCGGAGAAGGCTTCTTTCCTTTTGCATCTAAGTTCAACAACCACACAGGGATAAATCCATTGTTTAACTTGTGTTTAACAGTGTTGAAGGACTTCTGAGGCCTTGACTGTAGGTAACCATGCTCAAGTCATTTTAAGAGTTTTTCAGGAACTGCAGACACCCAGTTGCCATTTTTCCTTCCTGGTAAGCATGTCGTTTTTCTTTTACATGTACAATGAAACAATCTTTCCACAAGTCAATGTACATCTCGTTTATAAAATATACAGAACCCAGTCAATAAAAGTGTTACCATTTTGTCAACCATGGACTATTGTAATGTTTGTGCTATCAATCAAGTGTAGAATTTCAGTTGACGTTTTTTTTTTTTTTCCAAATGGCGGATTTGCCATTTTGAAGATTTCTGTTTCAGAGCTGATATCAGTACTGTAGAGGGAGGCATCTTGAGCTGTGTAAAATAAAAACGAGGATCCACAGGATGTGTTTCCCATTGATTTGGCTACCTGGCTTCTATCTTTGGAAGAGAGTTTCTCACAATCAAAGTTATTGATTGGAATAAATTAAATGTTGTATTGAATGCCTTTCCATTTAAGACTGCGGTATAAGATGCTTAATCCTCAGTATGTGTTAGAGCTAGGGGCCAGGCTTTAAATGATTTAAATGATAGGAATCTTTTTATTTGCATACATTATCAAAGATATTTAATGGAGACCTTGTTAAAATTAGATTTTGAGTGGTTAAATTTAAAGTTATTGCATTTTCAGAAATCCATTTTTTCTTTTTTTTAAACAAACTCGAGTCAACACATCACTGGACTGATCTGGCTTCCCTCACTAAACAATTACTAAAATTCTTCCAGTCAGGCATATGAATTAGAGGAGACTACTGCAAGGACAAATTGATTTGAAGCTACATTTATTTGTGAAACACCATGAAGAACATTATTCTTATCCTGTGCTATTGTATATTTGAAAACAAAATCATTGTCACAGTTCATCATGCTCATCTACCCGCATGCCTCCGTAGTCCGTTATGGTGCTGGTCTTGATGTAGTCTGTCTTGTCCAGCAGCTCAGACAGAGACAGGCGGCCATCCTGACAAACAGACCACAGCATAGGATGAGGAGGGATGTAAATAAATCCAATGAAATATAGTAAATAGACTTTTATAGGTTTTATTTTAACTAAATGTCATTGTTGACCATTTTTACATCTTTTAGCATCAACTTGTAAACGTTATAAATTATGGATATATCAACCAAAACATAAGGCTTTTCTTTCTAAACAGCTTTGATTTATCATCAGTATATAATGTGGAAGAGCTACTGAAGAAACTATAGTATAGAGCTAATAATCAAATGATGGACATTGTGCTGTACATACCGACAGGAACAGCATAGTGATTCATTTTATTGCCAATCCTTACAGTTTTATCCCATGCCATAGTTAGTTATTGTTAACCCATGTCAGTTACAAACCTTCTCAATTTTTATAATTAAAGCTATTGGAATGCTGGGGAGGGAGGGGGGTGTTGTCTGTCTGAAATAAGATGTACACTCAGTATCCACTTTATTAGGTACACCTCCCTGTTTACACTTAACACTCCATTCCCCCAGCCTGTAAATCATGTATAAAATATAGCTGCAAGGGTTCAGTCACCTATAGGACTCCAAGGTGGGAACAAAACAGTATCAGCCTCAGTATAGTTCTAAACAAGATTTGAACCCGAAACCTGCGGCATGATGAATAGATGCTCTAACCACTAGGCCACTAGACTGCCAGTGTGGTTAAATTGGAGAAAAAAGGGGAAAAAAAAATAAAGCTTGTTCTAGCACCTATTGTACTGAGATTACAGTATTTTAAAAGATTTAAGCCATCTCAGAAAAGGGGGCTCTCCCTGATATGTGAGATTTGTGATGAACTTTGGCTTTGGCAATTGAAGTCCACCCAACATTGGGACAGTTGGCCACTTGGCCTTCCTGCTGCCAAGACAGTTGAGTTTAATCACAATTGAAAACCATGCAACCATGTGGATTCATCTTTGAATCTAAATTAGTGTGGTTGCCTAACTTTCATAATTTAATATATCAGTGTCATCGGCTTCAAGTCACTGCATTGCAAAATGATACAGTGGCTAAAGTATATCAACTTAGCTTTAGAGTTGAACTTTCAAGCATTCAAAGCCAACAACCTTACTATTACACATTTTTGGCTTGAATTGCAGCACCACCATTTGGCTAATTAGTTTCATGTTTGTCAGAAGCATCTCACTGCTGTTGCCTATTATTTTGTCCCATCATTTCTCTATCATGTACCATCTCATGGCAACCATCCAGTGACTATGTGACAGTTATAAGCCCATGCAGCCATATTTTTGTATTAACATTAAGGTGTGGTCACATTAGAATTCGCTCCATGTATTTTCTTCGGTTCCGGTGACAAAAAAGGACGGGGGAATAGTAAACATAGTTCAACTAATTCAAATGGTTCAAATTGTTTGGTTAGCCAGTGTCATGGATTCCTCCATGTTGGATTTTCTATCAGAGGTCAACTCGACCAAACCAATGTTTCTATTGGCTGACTTCACAAATTTGCAATCATCTGAATTTGTGCTCCTTTGTGCAAGTGTTGACCCTTATTATGAAAGGTGACACACTCAAAGCGCCGAAATCTGACTCCTTTATAATAAGTCAGTTTGCATAAAATTTGATGTGACTTTTGTAAAAAAAAAAAAAAAAGTTCCAGAAGTCTTCATTGAGCTTTGTCACGATAACAGAATTTATTTGATAGGCCAAGACCACAGGTATCAAAACGAAACTTCATATTTTGACTTAATACTGCTCCCTAGAGCAGAGGTGTCAAACTCCAGTCCTCAAGAGCTGATATCCTGCAAGTCTTTGATCCTCCCTGGACTGGAGTTTGACATTCTTGCCCTAGAGGATGTGCACCAAAATTCACAAAATTCCATCAAGCTAGGAGATACACATTTTTGATATCTGGTGCCCCCTATGGGTTGATTCAAGAATGCTGTTGTAAACATGTTTCCTCACTTGACATATGGACCGAGTTTCATGATACATTACAGTGTGTTACTTTGTGGCTTGAACTCTTAGTAAACCAGCACATAAAAAAGTCGTACGAGCTTGAACCCTGAACAAAGCATAAATATGTAGCATGCAGACGGGTTGGAGAGGATCGGTTACTGTTGGACTAATTGTTACAATGCTGATTTAAGCCACTTTGACCGCGGTATGATGGTTGGTGCCTCCTGGGATTTTGGAGTTTACTGACAATGATGCCATAATCAAAAACCATCCAGTCAATCCAAACACCTTGTTGATGAGAGAGGTCAGAGAGTGGCAAGACTGGTTCAAGCTAACAGAAAATAACAGCTCAGTACAACAGTGGTGCGCAGAACTGCGCATCTCAGAACCACAACTGGTCCAACCTTGAAGTGGATGGGCTACAGCAGCAGAAGATCACGCTGTCTAAGCTAGCTAACATTATGAAGCTACAGTGGACACACGATCACCAAAACTGGATGACTGATGAGTGGGGTTAAACATTGCCTGGTACAATGAAGTTAACATGCTGATGGTAGATTAACAGCATGAAATCATGGATCCATCCTGCCTAGTGTCAACAGGACAGTGTGGTGGCGGTGGTATAATGATGTGGGGAATGTTTTCATAGCTCACATTAGGCCCTTTAGTACCAAAGGAGCTTCATTTGAACGCCACAGTGTACCTAAACATTGCAGTAGCTAGCTTGCTCCACGCTGCAACATGGACCAAGATCCCTGTGAAAGGTTTCCAGGTCTCCAAGAATTCAAGTTGTTCTGGAGGCAGAAAGGGTCCAACCTAGTACTGGCTACCTCTACCTAATAAACTGGCCACTGAGTATAAATCTGCCATGAAACAAACAAAATTACTGTAAAAGAATCTCACTAGACTACTAGAGACTTAACACAATGTGACATTCATAACAGTATACATCATCATTACAAGATATAAAATACTGTACAGTAATGTGTAAAAATGTTTCAAAAGACTGGCTAATGGCAAATAAAAAAATGCATTTGTAGAAAAACGAACATGGTTTTATTTCTTTTTCACAGACAAGATTTTGTGAACTATACACTTTCACCATTTAACAGTGCACAGTAATACATCTCGCCTGCTTACCTCCTTCCCTTGTTTCCTCCTTTCCCTGTAGTGGCTTTCATACACATCTTGGCTTTCAACAAATTGCATATGCCCTTCTGATAAATGTAAACTTGTATGTGGAAGGACTGGGACACATGTTAGAAGACTATTCTCCAAGAAGTGCCTGTCACTGATTGTTCTTGTGGTGGCTTTTATTATGTATCTAAAAAGAATGTGTGAATGTGTGCCTGTATGTACATGTGGACACTGTGTGTGAATTATAAAGCACTGCTTGCTTGTGTATCTGCATGTGTAAACACAGTTATCTGCACTCTCCCATTACCTCGCAATGAAAGCTGTGTGCCCTAGATTATAGTATAAATATGAGTCCTAACCTTACCAGCACTGATGTGACTC
This sequence comes from Centroberyx affinis, assembly GCF_046629955.1. Classification (NCBI taxonomy): domain Eukaryota; kingdom Metazoa; phylum Chordata; class Actinopteri; order Beryciformes; family Berycidae; genus Centroberyx; species Centroberyx affinis. The sequence continues at coordinate 247,723 of NW_027279273.1, read as the reverse complement.
CCATCCCACCCCAAACTCTTTACCCCAAAAACAAAACCATTGTAACCGTATTCTCCATTGTAAATGAAAATATAAAATGCCACTGAACCCCTGGCCCTCTTGGACCATGACACAATGTCATCAAAGTTCGTCGTGTCTCTTCGTTAAGTCCTCCCCATAATTGGTTGCCTGGCTGCCCACAAACATGTTCCAGTTGGCTAGAATCTCCTTCTTGGATATTTTGTCGTCCTGTTGTTTGATCGCCAGATTCCACCCATCATCGGTGTCATGATTGAGAGAGAACACAGAGTGGAAGAGAAGGAAGGAGGGGATACATGCGGTGTGGGAACAGAGAGAAGGAGTGAGAGAAAGAGAAGGCAGAGAATTGTGTTATAATTAACAGGCCATTACCCCCAAATATTTCCATTATATTGATTATTAGGCATGACATCGCTGACAGTGATGGACTACACAGTCTACCTTCAGCCCTTCACTCTAACCACTATCTAAGCCTTTCCCAAAAAATGCTTTTGTGAACAGAGTTCGAGTATCTGCATGTTTCACAAAGCCAAATGCAAAACTTTAAGACCTTTTTAATGCTACTTGGAATTGGATTTAAGACCAATTTAACAACCAAAATAAAAAAAACAAAAGGCTGGCAAAAACCAATCTATTTCTGACTGAACATACTGTATGTATGAAAGTTAGATATGATGAACATAAAAGCTATTTGTCATATTGCATTCAAGTTCAAGTTCATCTCACCTAGCCCTTTATCACAAGTATGTCTCAAAGGACTTTACAGAGAATGAGCCTACCTAGATTTAACTTTGTTTTTTTTGTTTTTTTTACCAACATTGAGTGCAGTGATTCTTTTACACATGTTTTTATTTTCATTTTGACATGCTGAGGAGTAAGGCACATAAAATGCTTTCTTCTGGATGTTGTCTTCCCTTGAATCAAGAGCGGAATCCACAAAATTCCGGGATGAAAAGTGGCTGACAAACAAAGTGGATTTGGTTCCAACGACCGCAGAATGTAACAGAATGATGGCTGATAGAAATTGCGCATATCCTATAATTGTAAGCTCATTTGTCGACTTCGAGTTTTGATATAAAGTAGTTTCTGTGTTTACATTTTTCATAATGCTGCACCATTCAAAAGCAGGCAGGTTGTCAAAAGATGCAGCATTTTAAACATTTCAATAACCCATAAGACAAGGCTCATTAGGGGTTGACATAGATGAAACAACACTTCTATGAGCATGTTTACTTGCACACTAACCTGGACTCTATTAAATAAATAACAGGGAAAAACCTGGTTTACATGAACCAGTCATAGTTGGATTTCTCTCCTTAAGGAAGTGCCGTAAAACTCAAACTTCCTGCCGGTTCTTTTGGATTTTGAACATGATGCTGCACGTAGCTTATTTTCATGTGGTCAGGTTTCTGTGTCTCATTACTTTGCACTACTTATGGATGCAAAGAATTGCACAGTATCTACGGCAGAGAGGATGGTAGCAGTGGGAGGTCTACCTTGTTAGTGTCTGTCTCATGGATCAAGTGTTTGGCTTCATTGTCAGCATGGTCAACCTCTCCCGGCAAGATCCAGTGGGCCACCTCGCTAGCATCCAGGTAGCCGTCCTACACAACACCAGACAACTGCATTATCAAGGAAGTGACTGCTATAATGTCCAAATTGCAAGAACAGACAATGGCAATGTGGCATGTGATGTGTGATGTGAACCTTGCGATTTTGCCATTTCACATTTCTCCACAATTCAATTAAGTGTATGAACAGTAATATTGGTTGTTAAGTTGTAGTAGTGAGCCATTATTGGTGATTTAATTTTATTACTTCATTTGCCAAGACATTCACAGCTGGCAAGCATGGAACTAGTGCTAAGCTAGTTTTCACTTGGAGAAACAGTGCTAAGCTAGTTTTCACTTGGAGAAACTGTGCCCACATACTTAAGTTACCATTACCATGCGTGTTAGCCTAGGGATCTAAACCATCTCATGTATTGTGATGTGAAAGCAGTAACAGGATCTGCAGAAGTACTGCTATTACAATTAGCTTAATGAGCAGCTTCTACCTTGTTGGCATCTCTGAACTCAGAGAAATGTTTCTTCTCTGTCTGGACCCAGTCAGGTTCACTTTCTCCGTTCTCTGGTGTGAACATGTCACCTGTTGAGCAGGAGCAGGAAACAGACATTTAGGACACATCATCTCAGGTTTATGTCTTTCCTGAAAGTACATACAGTCTCTGGACAGACAGTGGTAGATTTGTTGGGAGAGAAAACAGAAGAGACCTACCGATGTATTCGTGTATGTCGATCTTCCCGTCCCCGTTCTTATCAATGTCATCCACAGTTTCCTAAATGAGAAAACAGCTTACGTTCTCATGCAGTGGTCCAACCCTGCTACTAAACTCATATATATACATAGGAGATACACAACATGAGTATTGGAACAGTAAGACCTTTGTATGAGGGGGAAGGCCTGTTAATGGTGAAATACGCATTTGCAGCTTTTACATGTTGCTAGACTGAAAGCTTCCTAACTCAGAAAAGGATGTATCACTGGCTACATTTACCTGACCCGGTAAGTCAAGTAACCTGGTTTTGGGTCAATGCATGGACCCAGGTACGCTCATACTCCAATTGTGAGAAACCTAGTTGAAGATTTCTGAACCTAGATGCCTGGCTTATGCCACATTCAGTTCACGGTCATTCAGTGAACTGTCATCATGGCATGGAAACATCTTACTGCTATCACTTATGGTTTTCACCATCTGGCACATTTTGATGTCAACAAAAAACAGATGGTGTGCAGTACTTGCTTTTACTATTATTACAGGGATCATTATTTATTTTCCCTGTATTAGAAGTAGGTTATTATTGCTCAGTCAAAGAGGGAGGGGGAGTATTTTGTAAACTGGCTTATTCATGACAACAGGGAGGCTGAATCACAGGGTATCAAAGGTTTATGGAGACAGATTTACCTGAAAGAAACCATGGACACTAGTCAGGTTACTCTGTTTTACTCAATTTACAAACCTGGCTTGTAGCATTGTATTTAATGTCTGGTCTCAGAGTAGCAAGGGAGTATTACCACTGTAAGAAGTCGCTAAATTATAAGGCAATCAACTAGCAACTCGGAAACATCAGAGATGGAGTCTGAGGATAAAGAATATGGAATAACCTTTCAAGTTCCTGGTGGTTAGACAGTAGGGTATACCTGCACCACGATGCTCTTCATGTAGTCAAACTCCTCAGGGTGCAGGAAGGCAGTGAACTCCTCCCGCGTTGCTATACCGTCTCCGTCTCGGTCAGCCATCTTGAAGCGCCTTTCGTCGCGCATAAGCATGGACTTGTAGGTGGCCTTGTCGTCCACGTCCTCGAACTCCTCGTCTGGAAAGACAGCGTCAATAGTAAGTACAATCACTACAGTCAATTTAGTATTTAGTATTATACTTGTCACAGGAAGGTGGTGGGGATATAGGTCAGATGTAGAGTTCCACTAATATGGGTTTTGGAGGACAATACCAATATATTGTGGACTGAAGCTGCTGATAGCCCACACCCCCACACACACACACACACACACACACCCCATCGCTCTATCTCTCTACCAAAGCTATACCCAGGTAGTAGCCGTAGGTGGTGTTCTTGTACTCCTCCCAGCCTATCTTGCCATCCATGTTCTGGTCGTACTCCTTCCAGTGTTTGTTCACGTTCTCCTCGATGTACCTCCTCTGCCGGTGCTTGATCCAGTAGTGCAGCTCCCCATGGCTGACGTAGCCGTCCTTGTCCGTATCGATGCGCTCTACAATCTTCCTGTGGGGGGTGGGGGGTCAGGGTTAGGGCCTGCTTTGCCAAAAGCATCCGCCACTTTTCATGGCGGTCAAATGCCGAATAACCCCCATGTTAAAACTAAGTGGAATATTGCTTTAAAGCTGCTCTATGCAATTTTCACATGTTGGTGGCCTCAAATGGCAATGAGTGGTAACTATATATTCAGGACTTCACTACCCAGAAATCCTGAAAGGTGACGTTGGTAAACTGCAAACAGCCCCGGCCGGTTTGTGATCGCTTTACACCACAGCACACCAAAGGGACGAAAAAGGCATAAGATCTAACGTTGGCGAGTCCAGCTTTCTCTGGACAGAGCGCTCACTCGCTGCTGTTTAGGACAGTGGTTCTCAACCTTTTTGGCTCATGACCCCTTAAAACGAAGCAATGTCTACTCGCAATCCCGGTCAAAAGCATATAGAGTTTAAACCAACAAATGATTTTCCCTTTTCAGGTTGTTTCATTTGATTCATTATCAGAGGAGACACAGGGGCTAAAAACAATTCAGTATTTTACAAGAAAAAAAGTAAAAATTACAGAAAAATCAGAAAAAATAGACATGATAAAACATTTGTATAGTAGAAATATGTTTTTTTCCTATTCCATAAATCACCCCGCGACCCCCCCAAAATTATCTTGCGACCCACTGGGGAGTCCCGACCCCCAGGTTGAGAACCACTGGTTTAGGAGTCACTTTTGGATTTCATTCTTAAGTTTGGATTCATTCTGGGTAGAGGTTATTGACGCACTCTCTGCTGGGGGCTAGGGCCACACAATTACAGAGCAAGTGTTTGCAGAAAATTGTTGGCCTGGCCTTTCTGGCTGCTAAGAGGGTGATTTTGTTGAACTGGAAGATCTGCAAACCCAGATGTTTCTCAATAGAAAACTGGTTGAGTGGATTTTTAGAATTTTTTGCTCAGCATGGAAAGAGTTGCGAGGTTAAGGGATCTTGATCATGGCTCCACTGGGCTGTGGGACCAGGTGAGAGGTTCTTTAGCCTGTCAATCCTATCTTTAGCTTTTCAATCTCAAATGTCCATAAAAATAAAGTTTCCAAGCACCTTTTTTATATCTGTAATTTTGATGATTCGTTGATTTCTTCATTGTGGATGAGTACCCTTTCTGTTGGGATTCTTGTTGTTCTTAATTGACATTGGCATTTCCGTGGACTGTCTTTGTTACCATTTCATTTCATATTAGAATAACTGCAATCAATTGCTTAATTCTTACATTATATTGTAATTGTACTGTGGTGTTGACCCTTTTTTTTCTCTCTCTCTTTCTTTCTTTCTCCTATGTGCATACGTAGGTGTCTGTATGTCTCCTTTGCCATTTGGTGGTCTGTATGTATGTAATTATTAGAAACTGTGAATTAAAAAAAAAAAAAAAAAAAGTTTGGATTCGTTGTGTGGAGATTTCCCACCAGTGACCAGGCCTGACCCCCGAATTTAATTTGGACAAATAGGGTGAACCTATAGTATCTCAACTAGTGGGGATGGGACGCGCTTCTCTTTTGAAACCACATTTCCTGATTAAGGCTGATTAAGACATCTGGATTTTTTACATAAAAATCATATTAATACATAATGCAGCTTTAAAACCCATTCAGGTGGAGTGTAACGAGGCCAATATAAAATATTAGCCATACTTCTGTTATTTTATCCATTGCTCTGGACATTTTTTTAGCCAATGCCAGACTACAGATGGAGGCACATAGGGTGGTCATTTCATATAAACCTGACCTGACATAGCAGCTATTGAATAAAAGTGAGAAGTAAGCTAATCAAATCTAAGCTTAAGTCTTTTCTTTCATTTCTGGTTATAGGGGAGAGTAGTGAATATTCCCTTCAATGAAAAGCTGTTCTATGGTATATGCATAACATATATGAGTATTGAAATCCATTAGTATTTCCATTTAGTGCTAACAGCCTTTGGGGGAAACCTGGCCCTCGTTACCTCATCTGGTCCCACGCTGTATTAACCCAATCTGATGATCAGTGCATTCCAGGAGTTACTTTGTGAATAAGAGTTCTAATTTACCCTTTTGTTGTACCCACTTTCCCTCAACCTGCCTCATCTACTTCTTCAGTAAGCGATTTCCTATATTTTCCTATATTCCCAGAATGCCTTTTGACAACCCCCAGTGAACATGCCTGGACATATTGTATTCAGCTGGGTTTTTACTGTATGTGTAGGTGGAGAGAGCAATGACGATAGCAATGAGTTTTTTCAGTCGAGAAAAAAGCGAGCGTTGTGCCCCTTACTCAAAAGGCAACATTGCATTCTGGTCTATTGCGGCTGCTGCCCGTGGAGAAATTGGTCTCTCTGCCTCTTCTTCGTTGGATTTCTCCCTGTATGTTTGTTGAATGTCGGTGCAAAATGGCGGCTCTAGAAAGAAGCCCTTGCCCTTACGGACTGATGCCAAAACTTGACATATACTGTTGATGTTTTAGATTGCTCTGCTATCAGTCTCCATTGTAGTTGTACATTACCATGATCCCTGTTGTCTGTGGATTTTTGGAACATATAGCGGGTAAGGGTTTGCTATTTTGTGTGTGAAGTACCACCACTTCCCTGGCGCATAAATGGGCTGGTCCATTAAAATGTGAGCTGTTTGGAGGATTATATACATGCCGAATTTACCAGAACACCCTACCAGTTAGTAATAAAGTCAAATTATAATTTCTGATGTGTGTTTTTTGCCGATAAGCAAGGCAACAACAAATTGACAGATTTTTGAATGGACCTTGGTGTGGTAGTGACGGCCTCGGCCCACTCCTGTGTTTTTGAATGCAGAAATCTCTGCAGTGTGTGTGTGCCGTGGCTGCTCACTTTGTTTCACTCACTACCATTCAGGAACCTCCGCTGATATTTACTAGTCATATTATGCTTCAGTAAAGCAGACATATTACACATTTAACCTTTAAGTTCTAGATAATCACAGCACTGACTGAGTCTTTACATCTTAACCTACGCCAGTCTGTCTTTGCTCTCCTCGGGGGTGAGCTGGTCGAAGGTCTTGGCCTCCTCCTTGCCCAGGAAGGCCTCATGGTCGTACTGGAACCCATGGGAATCGTCGTGGGCGTGGTCGCTCAGGTCGCTATGGCGATGGATGCGCTTCTCCTGAGCGGGGACGGCGAAGGCCACACCCACCAGGAAGAAGAGGGATCCCAGTGAACTCAGCAGCATCTTGACTGTCTAAGAAAGGGTAGGTGGGCAGAGAGAGAGAGAGAGAGAGGGAGAGAGAGAGAGAGAGAGAGAGAGAGAGAGAGAGAGAGAGAGAGAGAACAAAGAGACAGAGAGAGAGAGAGAGAGAGAAACAGGGGCAGAGAGAGAAATGGAGGCAGAGAGAGAAAGAAAGGCAGAGACAGGAGAGGGAGGGAACAAAGAGACAGAAACATGAGAAGAGGGAGAGAAAGAGGACAGAGAGGAGGGCACATAGCCAGAGAGTGAGAGAGAGAGTGAGAGTGAGAGTGAGAGAGAGGGAGAGGGAGAGCGCTGTGGCTGTGAAAATACATACTGGTGAATTTATGTGCAGTAACATTTTCTTTCATTAACATCAATTTACAAAGAGATACAAACAGTGTTACAGCAATAAGAATAAGTGTTGGCTGGACAGTCTTGAGTCTACATGAGTCCCATCCACAACTAGACAGATAGTCTAGTATTTATCCTTACAGTGTGAATGCATCAAACAGGCTTTGCTGGAGGATGGAGAGGGTTCAGCAGCTCCTACTATGCACATACTAACTAAGACTAACTCATATGAAAGTTGAACCATAAAAAGTAAAAAAAACCCCATTGTAAGTCATTTTAATTATGCTAAATAGATTAGATTTGCGAGCTTAGGAGAAAAGTAACTCACCAGTTTTTTGGCGACACCTCCCATAGAAGTTTCTGAGGAACACGCACAGTCCGCGTTGGCACTCTTGTCTCTTTAAATAATACTGTCAGGGAGGCGGGGTCTTTCCTTCAGACAGCCAATCACCAACGCTCTTACAGGAACTCTAACCAATGAAAAGTATACGACTGTAGGAATGGGGTTTACGGGATTCTGATTGGCTGTTAAGCGCCACGTTGACACGCGAACGCGCGCGGTACAGCTCTCCGTAGCTGGAGCGCGCCCGCAATACAGGCACAACATTTAACCGCCACCCACATCTCCCCATACGCATTTCCCCCCCCTATAAAGTCACAAGTAGGTAGACTGGCTGCAGACTTCTTCCATTGTCAGGAAAACCTCCGTTGTCTCGTTGTCAGGCCAGCTCCACTCTACGTCGGTTATTTTAATGGATGGGGGGACAGGGTATAGTGTAGCCCCGCACCCACGCAGTGTTGTGCCAGTCCCAACGGAGCTATAATGTAAGAAAGAACACGTGAATAATAATAATTCTTATTATGAACCCAACTTAGCAGAACAGGAGAAACTGAGCTTATGGTAAAATGAAGACAGGGAGAGGCATACACAGCATAACCTGAAATACACAAAAGGCCCACAAGAACCTGATTTGGATTTGATAAGAATGTGATAACAGGCAAAGAGAGATGGGTTTACAAATTTGAAAGTCACACCATTGTAGTTGCTTGAAACCTAGTGCAGTGATTCTCAACCTTTTTCATACCAAGGACCGCAAATTCAGTACACATTAGGGAGCACAAACCCCCATTTGATGAGGTTTTGTCTCTCGGACCCAAATCTGAGACTATTTTTTATTGCTAGATATGATTTTGTCCAGAATTCCAAGACTATCTGTATTGTAGGTAGAGAGATAACAGTGAGTATGTTGATCAAAACAGTCATTCTTCTACATTCTATAACTGTGTTAACTTCTTGTAAATTAAATAATGGTTTAACAATTCATCGATTTTCTGGGGACCCCCTGGAACCTCCTCAAGGACCCCTGGTGGTCCCCGGACCCCACGTTGAGAACCACTGACCTAGTGGATTCTCAGTTGCAGTGTACCCTCTGCTACTCACTTCAAGCTGTCAGGTTTCTTGAAAATTAATTTCCATGCTTCCATGCTTGTATAGCCAGTAGTCGATTTGTACACAAATTTCAAGGGGGATGGTAGGGTCTTATGGAGACAAACAATTTGATAGCGGTGAAGACAGCATGGAGGATAGGGGACTAGCTGTTTACCCTTTTGCTGATATTGTAACAGCACAAAGGTAATTCTATATTCAAAAGACATGCAAGTTAGGAATGTTTGGTATCAGATACCCCTGCCAATGCCCTTAACCAAGGCACTGTTCTCAGAATTGGACTTGGTCCCCGGGCCCTGCGCTGTGGCTGCCCACTGCTTTTAAGTAGTTAGGATGGGTCAAGTACACAGGGCAAATTTCCCCAGGGGGATCAATAAAGTGTAACTTAACATAACTTAATACTCATGGCAGTTTTATCTTATCCAAACTTTAAATTTATAGTTATCAAACCCAGTTAAACAAAACCCAAGTCAATTGGCCACATGGTGGCGCTATAACAAGCAACTTTATGTTTTGGCCTGAACCATATGGGCCACAATCAAAATTCCACTTTCCCTGGATTCCTTGGTTCATTCTGCATCCATCCATATAGGCCCCCATTTCCACCTAACTAGATTTTCCGCCATTTTGAATTTTGTCCAAAACTGTTTTTTCACTACTCACTACTCACTACTACTACAAATGTTGTCCAATCTTCACCAATTTTGCCACACAGCATGTCTAGACTGTCCTGCACAAAAGTTATCAAGCAGTTTTTTGATAGTCCACACCGTTTTCATATAATTGACTTCCAAAGTTTGGTCAGCTGTCGTGGGTGGGGCCTATTTCACAAAAATCGCCATAACTCAGGAACGCATTGCCTATGGTAACCAAACTTGGTACACGTGTGCAGGTATGTACTCTGAGCCAATATGCAAAAATCTGTGTCATTTCGCCTATAGGGGGCGCTATAGCAACATTTCAAATTTTAAAAGGCCATAACTCGGTGACTGTAGATCACAGGAACAAAATTCCTTGATTGCTGGGTTCCTTGGGCCAAGTTGCATATATCCATATAGGCCACTCTCATTTCAGCCCGCAAGGTCTTCCGCCATTTAGAATTTTGTCCAAAACAGTTTTTTCGCTTCTCCTACATATTTTGTCCAATCTTCACCAAATTTGCCACACAGCATGTCTGGACTGTCCTGCACAAAAGTTATCGAGCAGTTTTTTTGATATTCCATACCGTTTTGCTACAACTGGCTTTCAAAATTTGTAGGCAAGGCCTAATATACAAAAATTGCCATAAGTCAGGAAGTTGTTGGCCTACCTTAAATAAATTTGGTACATATGTGCACAGGTCAACTCTGAGGTAGCATGCAACATTTGGTGGTATTGTAACCATAGTTGACGCTATAGCAATATTCTAACTTTAAATGACCACAACACACTGGCTTAGTCTCATTCAGCTGACTTTCAACATTGGTGTCCCTTTGTCTTGTTTACCCACTGTGTAGTACCAGTATCAGTGGACTAGTGGTTAAGGCGCAGGACTACAGTGCATGAGATTGTGTGTTCAAGTCTTGCAATGAGCACTGTCCTTTCATGCTGACAATGTTCTGTGTAAAAACCAACATGATTTTTGAAATCAGCATACCTTAATTAGTAAAGAGACAAAAAGTTGCAATGATATCTTGACAATTGAGCGTATGGTAAATCGCTGCAATGTTTAGCTGCAAATAGTTTGATAATGTGATATGTTCAAGATATTTTGATCAATCTTTATCAAACTAAAGACAAATGATGTCTGGACTCTCAAGGTCATATCTGTGAAGCCATGTTTAAATTGATTAATGGAGTGCACTAGTACAGTTAAAATACTCTAAGGCTCTAAATAGCCTGTAAGTTGGACAGTCTAATTTCTTGACCCTATTTTTTTGTGCTCCCTCCATTCCTCCCCAATGGACTCAGTAGCCTAATGGTTTATCCATATGTCTGCAATGCAAATGATTGTGAGTTCAAGTCCCTGATGGACTTTGACCATTTTGAAGTTTCATGAAAAGTAAATCAACACTAAATCACACGCACTGTGTGATTTAGTGTTGATTTAGAAAACTCAGAGCAGGTGTTTGACATCATCTGTCAATGGCAAAATACCTGAATATCATCACTGACTGGTGTATGGCCAGACCTTTCAACCCATAGAGAGAAGTGCAGCAGCAGTTTTCTGGCCCATGTAACTTACTATTGTTTTATTTGTTAATGGAGAGCACTACAATGTTCTATAAAGCGATTAGCACTGTGACTCTGTCAATCATAGGTTGCAGAATCACACTACTTCTCCCTTTAGTTAGTTTCCCCTCCATAAACCTATAACAGGTGTTTGGCTCAGTAGGTAAAGCATCTGCCTTTCATGTGGAAGGTTGTGGGATCAAATCTAGATTTGTCCTTTCCAAAGACATTAGTCATGGTAGCACTCCAGTGATTTGTTATTTGCTAAATTTCTGTTGATCATTTTTCCCCAGATGGCTATGCAACAGAAATTGACCATGAGGGTTATTGTCTCTGAGGGAAGGAAGATGACAATGGCTACGCAGCCTAACACAGTTGAAGATTTGACTGGCTGGATCAGAGGTGCTCTTGGAGCTAATTACAACTTCACTTTACAATATCAAGACCCTGAACTTAACATGAACTGTGCAACCTCACAGATATCTCTGAGATCCCAGAGAAACCAACCATCAAAATTATTCATGTGATTGAACTCGTACCAGTGCCCACAAGTGAAGTATATAGTGACACAAACAGCCAGGCAGACACAGACATCCTATCCACCTCATCTCTGGAAAGACAAAGACAATGGCCAGAGGAATTTGAGATTCCCAAATTTTCTGTAGATGTAGAATATAGACTCCGCCAAGGCAACTTGGTGTATCTAAGGGTTAGGGTTAGGGTTATTTATCTCAAAGTGACAAAAGAGCTCAAACATGATATCCTTGAGAAATTGGCTGAGACCATGAATGGCTTTAAAGCATACCCAACGAAAGAAGGGTTTGAAGCCGTTGCAAAAGCCTTGGTAGGAGCACACCCTTGTCTGAAAGAACCAGGGTCATCTTCTGGCTGGGATGAATGGAAAAACAGTCTTAAGTTCAAGATGGGGAATTACAGGACAAAGATGCGCCAGTTGGGACGACTTGATGTCACTTGTTAATGGTGGTAAACGTGGAAAACACTCTGCCAACGCTGAGCCTCCTAACACACATATCAAGAAGCCAAGGAAAGGGGAAATCAATTTCCTACCTGACTTTCCAGAGGGAATGGATGACCCCAGCCTTGAAGAGGCTCGACAGGTTATGGTTGGTGAAATTATGAAGACAAAGCCAAATGGATCCCTTATTAAAAAAGAGATGGATGTGACATTTACCCTTAGAAGAAAAGTATTTGTGAAGGACAAGCCTGACATTAGCCAGATGGTTCGACGTTGGCCAGCCCTCTTCACAGAAAGCCAGGTTTGTGTTATTATTTGAGCACTTTCCAGTAAAAGCTTAGTTTTTCTTCAGTGCCTCATGTGTACTATGCAGAATGTTGAAATAACTTTTCAGTAGAGGATTTTCATTGTATTTTTTTTGCCTTGTGTTACATGCCATGCTTGTTGCATGTACTTGTGTGTCTCTCTTATCTGTCCTCACGTGATTGGTCCAATCCTTCTCACCTGCTTGTTTGATTGGTTGGTGTTCACATCTCGATTTACAGTAGACCAATCAAACAAGCAGGTGAGAAGGATTGGACCAATCATGTGGGTGGACCTGCATAAAGGACAGCTAAAAGAGAAACACAAGTGCATTCAACAAGCATGTCATGAAACAAGGGCTTGTTGTCTTTTTATGTTTCAGGTTTACTTGGAGTTCAACAGGGTGGTGGGAAGAAATCTTAAAGAAGAATTCTTCAATGCCCTTGATCGTTTCTGTCCAAGCCTGATGGACATCTTTAGGAAGAAGAGAGGCCTTACAGGCCAACCTTTGGCTGACCTGCTACGACAGACAAAGGTGGGTTGATTTTTCATGAGAAAAAAATGCATGATTTAGTTTCCTCATGTACTGTGAACGACATTTCCTGAGTGTGTGTTGTACTCTATATGCACTACCTTCCAGACCACTGAGCCAACAGACGTCAGATGCCTTCCGGTCATTCTGGGGGATGATCCATCTCACTTCTTCAAGATCTGCCTCATAAGTAACTTTAATTTTTAAATTCTTAAGCTATTAAAGATGCTGTTCTTAACTTTGGACCAAAACACCCTACATAGACTACCTACAGAGAAAGAGACAACAATCCCACCCTCCCTGCTCTCCCACACACCTTGTTGTATCTCTATCGTCATAACCGCCCCATCTCTTTGATTGGTTTATGCAGATAACTTAGTTTTGATAAATCCCAGTCAGGCTGGGTCCCTGGCCATTGTATGGCGTAACAGGTCTGAAAATCTCACTTATAGCACATAAACGAAATCGATAACGTAATCATGTAACACCGAAATCCAGTCCGAAGATTTGTGGTGTTGCATTTGTTCAAATTGAAAGGTTTAATAAACATGAAGAAAGCGATTCATGTAAAAAAAAAATCTGAATGACTATTTTTTTTTTGTTGTCAGAATCTGCTTTGTTTTATTTATTTTCAGACCTTTTTCGCCATACAATGGCAGTGAATGCAAAGAGAAAAAAACTGAATTCTCCAATCTCCTCCACCGGAGCCCCAGAGAAACAGAGAATTAACGATTTTGGGGTAATATCATGGCTAGGAAGCCACACAGCCCAAGGTACTACAAACGTTCAACATCAGTTTAACGAGGACCATGTCATAAGTTATCTTAAGTAATCGCTGTGTTTGACAATCATGCAATTTGTTTACTAGTTGTAAAATGCATTTACTTTTTTCCTTCCTCTGTGTAATTGCTGCCAAAGTGTCTTTTCCGTCAGTAATATTATACATTCTACACATACACACACATATTAAGCTACAGTTAAGTTAAGCTTATAAGCCATAACTTACTAATAAGCCATTACTACTTACCTGTTATAGTGATCTCTTTTATACCTACCTTTTATCATGCCTACCGTGATTTATATACATACTTACCTTAGGATGTTAATAATCACCTAAATACCTACTTATATACTCACCTTTGTGATACCTGTAATTACTTACCTTGTAACCTTGACAGAAACGTCATGATTCTACTTATACTACTACAAATACTTAGTTACCTTTGTTATCAGGCAATAACAGCATATTGAGTAATGTGTAAATGTAATGTGTTAAAGCTATATACTATGGAATTTTAAATATGTCACAAAGCTGTATGTGCATTTAGGTTTGTGCTTGTAAACTTAGTTTTGTAAGTTCAGGTCTGTGGTTGCAAGCACACCTTCCAGATCTGATTTTGTGGCACTTTGACATCCTTATGGTCTGAGGGGTGAAAGGCCAAATTTCCAGAGCTTGGGAAAGTGAGATGGTAGTGTTCCAAATTATGCAAAGTCTGTTAACTGGCAATGATGTTAATGATTTTTTTGTCCTCTCTTTCTTTTTTTCTCGATCTCTCGTTCTCTCTTTGTTAGGATGTTGACAACGAGGACTCACACGCTCATGTTCCAATGGGAATCCCCTGCCTTCAGCAGGAAAATGTGGCCCAAAACCTGGCGTCTCCTCACCTCAACCCATCAAGAGCGGGGATCGTCTTGGAAGGTAGTGTTGTCATGGATGAAGGGTACAACCTAACACAGGCAATGTGCCTCCTATTTGGCCTAATTTATGGACTGCACCTGGAGTACCCAAAGTACATGAAAAACACTTTTCACTTTATTCCCAAAATTCAAACTCAGAAAAATGAGCTTGCTATCTAAGATAGGATTGCAATGATTGCAATGATTGCACAAGATGTGAAGTGCCTATTTTGTTATGTTGCACATCTAGACTACACTGATTGGAGCAAATATAATGCAATGTGTTTGCAAATTTGTTTGCAATGTGTGATTTTTGGTCAGAACTGACTTTGTTGAACAAAGCAACCGTTTTAAATGTAGGTGTTTTAAACTTTTAAGAATTAAGATTAAGATTTTGAAGTTAAATCCAGTTTTACAAAGATTGATTCCTGTTTTCACTTTCCATTAGGGCTGGGCGATATGGTTGAAATCAATATCATGATAATCATAAGGATTTTTCTCGATATCAGTATATATCACGATATGGTTAATGTATGCAAAATCACGTTAAATAATCAAATTAATGTTCATCTCATTGAACCGAATGGTTCAATGAGAGGTGTGGTGTCAAACAAAACTGAAATTTTCAAATAATATTCCTACCATACCTAATTTGATCCGTTTTTAAGTAAAATTTGCTTGTCATCATCAATTTAGACAGCAGAAATGTGTGTCACGATATTAAAATATCTTCATATCATCACGATATGATTCCACTGAAAGATGATAAACGATAATATTGAATTATCGCCCAGCCCTACTTTCCATGTACATGTACAACAAATATAAGTCTGTGCAATAACAAAAGTTGTAGTGTAGTCAAGACATGGATGGAATGCCATTTTTTTGTTTGAATGATGGTTCAAAAGATGGTTAAAGATTAGAGAATTGTTGACGTGAAAGAGAATGTCAAAGTAAGCTGTTCTTATTCTTGTAGTAATGTTCACAATATGTTGAAGTGACCATTTTAAGTGCATTCATGACCAAAGCAGATAGAATTCAGGCCTAGGCATGCCATAATCCTTTTTGTTCAGCACTTTTGATTGAAATGTCTGGCTTGAGTTTAGAAAAGCAGTATTCTCCCAGCAGTTTGCACTCTACAGGAACACTCTGTTAAAACTGTTGGTTTTAACTTTGAACAAGTGAAATAAAACAGAGAAAGAGAATATATTTTGTGTTAATATTTGAGTTTAATGAATGGGAAAGACAAGTTAATGCAGTTGACAACTTAAGTCTTGGTAGAGAATATATTTTAAGTTTTTTCTAACTTAAATATGTGAGTTTAATGAAAATGAAAGGAAACTAAATGCAACTGAGAAATTTAGTCATGGTAACTTAAGATGCCAAGATGAATAACTGGGCAAAGGGATTGATTTTACAAAATATTTCAAGTTAGAATAACTTCACTTTAAGTGTACTGAACTTAAAAAGACAATTCCAATCCTCTTGGCACTTAAGTCCATTTCACTCAAACAAATTAGTTTTTTCAACTATGGCATTACTTTTTTTTTTAAGGCAATTGGTTGCCTTTTCTACCTTCTGTAATGTTTTGTCTATCTGTCTGTCTTATCAAATTGTGCTTGGACCCCTCAATCGCTGCTTGCAGCTATATTATATATGATTATTATAGTTATTATATGAATTAATGAATGAATTAATGAATACATTTTTTTTTCGTGTCATGTGAAATTACAGTAATGGCCCATCCCACATGAGATTATATAACACAGTGATTTGCAAACAATAAATCACCATATCGGGCAAGGCTGGGAGCCCTGGGTGGGTACTACATTTCTAAAACTAGAAAGTAGTTTTATTGTTCTGTAATCTATTTCTTTATGGAATAAATGTGGTCAATACAAGCCCTGGCCTTACGGAAGCCATTCTGCTCTTCTGCCACCAGATGTCTCGTTTCTAAGGAGACCATTAAAGTCTCTCATTGAGTATGGAGGAATGCTACATTTTCAGAAGTTATGAGGATGTGACCACACCTTCAGGTGAAATGTTCACATACAAACAGAACTGACAAAGGAGAAAAAGCAGTGTCTTCTCTCTCAGTGTTTCCTCTACAGATGAAGCTAGAAAGTCTCTTTGATTTGATCAGGATGTGAGTTCACCAGGTAAAGAACCTACAGTTTTTCCACAGGCTGATAATTTACTTGTTACAGTGAGTGTGTGTGTGTGTGTGTGTGTGTGTGTGTTTGTGTGTGTGTGAGTGTGTGTGTGTGTGTGTGTGTGTGTGTGTGTGTGTGTGTGGGGGGGGGGGGATGTTAGACTTTGCACTGTACTCTGTGCTTTTGAGTGTTGAGCAGTTTTATAAATCTCAGACTAAAAACTGTCAAGTTACTTTTTATAAATACTGTTAAACACATTTGAGTTTGGAGCAAATTGTAGAATTTTAAGTTTCACTTTAGTTTTCACAGCAGTTGTCTCTGTCAGATTGAGTAAAATGCTGCTGTTTACTGGTCTGTGTATTGCCAAATGACAGACATGACATGATGCGCACATTTAGATTCAATTTAGATCAATTTCTTTACAATGACCAACTTTTTATTGTAATCTCAACTCATTTCATTGGTATGGAGCCCCTCTGGGGTCACATGGTAGAAAAAAAACCTCGATGTGTAAATCTGTGCGAACGGATTTGTAAACTGTGCGAACGGATTTGTACCATGTGACCCCAGAGGGGCTCCGTACATTGGTGAAATATGTAGGAAATCTCAGAACTAGTCTGACAGGTTGGATAAGCTTGACTGAAGTGCATTCCATTTCTTCCACTGTTGATTTACCAAGTGAGCAAAACACTGACACCTTGACAATACTAAAATCTGAAATTTGACTAAAATACACTTCCGTTCACTCAACTCCCTTTTGCCCTGTCCATGTCCCAGAGGCTTATGAACCTGGTCAGTGTATTGATGTAAAGGGCAGGTGGTCTGAGTATTACTACAGTCTGTATATGTGACATGGTACTGACAGGAAGAATCAGCCTTTGAAATAATATATCCTGAGATGGAAACCTTGTTGTCATGAATCAGCCCAGTGTGTTTGTGTAAAGGTGTTCGCTCTACTATGAGTCAGTCTGAGGAGAGTGAGGAGGGGCTCCCTCCCTCTAAAACCACTCTGTCTGGGGAACATGACAGCCGGACCAAAACTGAGAGGTAAGATGAGGATCTCTAACTGTCCATGACTGTTCTCCATCTCAGAGCTCAGCTGTGAAATCATTACAACATCATTATTCAGAGTAAAAGCTCTGTCTCTGTTGCATTGAAGCCCAGTCCAGCAGGTGAGACCAGACTCCCCTGAACCCAGCTGTGTGTCCATGAAGAGTGACAAGTCTATGGATCAACCTTTAAAATTTAAAGATGAATATCCTTCTGAAAATAAGTAAGTAATTATTTTCTCTGTATGTTAGGATTAATAAAAACGTGAAATTGCCTTCTTCATAAAGACACAGATATCTTCACTATGTTCATGATATGTTTCTATCAGGATCCAGCTGGAGAGACCAGACTCCCCTGAACCCAGCTGTGTGTCCATGAAGAGCGACTGGTCTATGGAGCCACCTATTCTCTTCAAAGATGGACATCACTCTACTGAGAAAAGGTATTTATTTAAAACTGATGATAAAAACATGTTTGCTGTCAGATTCACAGTCATCAGATATAGAATTGATCCGGCCTTCATACTCTGTGGATTGAATTTCCTCTTTGAAAACAACATCCAATAATCGGAGCAGAGTTCATCATTCATGAGAGACCACAAAACCTTTAACCACCTGTGTGTGTGTGTGTGTGTGTGTGTGTGACATTATATGACCTAATACATCATGTTTTCTCCACAGAGTCCACCAGGAGAGGTCAGAGGTTCCCAGTGGTCAGTCTGCCCAGGAGCATCAAACAGACCTGGACTCCATATTTATGGTGTGTAAATGTATAAAAACACCTTTTACTTCAGTGGTTCTCAATGTGGGGTCCGGGGACCACCAGGGGTGCTTGAGGGGGGTTCCAGGGGGTCCCCAGCAAATTGATGAATTGTTAAACTTCACCATTATTTCATTTACAAGAAGTTAACACAATTAGAGAATGCAGAAGAATGACTGTTCTGTCATAGTTTCTCTGTTATCTCTCTACCTACAATACAGATAGTCATGGGATTCTGGACAAAATCATATCTGACAATAAAAATATTCTCAGATTTGGGTTCAAGAGACAAAATCTCATCAAATGGGGGTCCGTGGCCCTAATGTGGAATAAAGTAGGGGTCCATGATATGAAAAAGGTTGAGAATCACTGTTTTACTTCACCATCAAGTGAAATGCAAAACAATCATTCTGGTCATTAAAGTCTCCATGCTGCACTCTTTAGGGTTTCAGTCTCTTTCACTCCCTTTCAGTCTCTGCAAGATGGATTTGATTTTGCGTCTGATTTTGTGTCCAGATTTTAATATGGAAGTTTCATTTGTTATTATATTCTGTTCCAGTTTCTTGAGGAGAACATTGTCACTTTTGTGAAGAACGAGCTGAAAAGGTTCCAGAGGGTTCTGAGTCCAGATTACCCAGAATGCTTAGAGAGGCAGAGGGAGGATGAGGAGGTGGTGGACGGTGAGGAGGAAGAGCAGAGGAGGAGCAGCAGAGAGACTTTTCTGCAGATCACACTGCAGTTCCTGAGGAGAATGAAGCAGGAGGAGCTGGCTGACTCTCTGCAGAGCAGTAAGAGGCTTTTAACGGGTTTAACATGATGGAAAGGGGAAATGGTGGAAAATGGAAATGTTTGCATTTCTAACCTCTGCTGTAAATACAGACATTTATAAAACTACATCTCTTCAGTTCCAGATTGGAAGGTAAAATGAGCACAATCCCCATGGATAATCTGTTTGAATTATTGATTTGTTAATGTCTGTGTAAAATGCTGAACACAGTGGTTTACATTAAAAAAACAACACACCAAAAGTTGCCTTTAACATTTAGCTGCACACACAGTCAGGACCCGTTTTTCCACTCATCAGTAATAAGATAAATCGATGCCATTGTGAAATCAACAAATTTATCAGGAAAATGTTAACATTTCTCACATTTAATATAACAGACATTTATTGATATTATTCTTGTTTGTTCATTCAGAAACTCTTGCTGCAGCGTGCCGATGTGAATTCAAATCCAATCTGAAGGAGAAGTTTCAGTGTGTGTTTGAAGGGATTGCTAAAGCAGGAAACCCAACACTTCTGAATCAGATCTACACAGAGCTCTACATCACAGAGGGAGGGAGTGGAGAGGTCAATAATGAACATGAGGTCAGACAGATTGAAGCAGCATCCAGGAAACCAGTGAGACCAGAAACACCAATCAGATGTGAAGACATCTTTAAACCCTTACCTGGAAGAAATAAACCAACCAGAACACTGATGACAAAGGGAGTGGCTGGCATTGGGAAAACAGTCTTAACACAGAAGTTCACTCTGGACTGGGCTGAAGACAAAGCCAACCAGGATATACAGTTCACATTTCCATTCACTTTCCGAGAGCTGAATCTGCTGAAAGAGGAAAAGTATAGCTTGGTGGAACTTCTTCATCACTTCTTTACTGAGACCAAAGAAGCAGGAATCTGCAGGTTTGACAAGTTCCAGCTTGTGTTCATCTTTGACGGTCTGGATGAGTGTCGACTTCCTCTAGACTTCCAGAACAATGAGATCCTGACTGATGTTACAGAGTCGACCTCAGTGGATGTGCTGCTGACAAACCTCATCAAGGGGAAACTGCTTCCCTCTGCTCACCTCTGGATAACCACACGACCTGCAGCAGCCAATCAGATCCCTCCTGAGTGTGTTGACATGGTGACAGAGGTGAGAGGCTTCACTGACCCACAGAAGGAGGAATACTTCAGGAAGAGATTCAGAGATGAGGAGCAGGCCAGCAGAATCATCTCCCACATCAAGACTTCACGAAGCCTCCACATCATGTGCCACATCCCTGTCTTCTGCTGGATCACTGCTACAGTTCTGGACCATGTGTTGAGAACCAGTGAGAGAGGAGACCTGCCCAAGACCCTGACTGAGATGTACATCCACTTCCTGGTGGTTCAGTCCAAACGGGGGAATGTCAAGTATCATGGGAGAGCTGAGACAGATCCACTCTGGAATACAGAGACCAGGAAGATGATTCTCTCTCTGGGAAAACTTGCTTTTGAGCAGCTGGAGAAAGGCAACCTGATCTTCTATGAAGCCGACCTGGCAGAGTGTGGCATTGATATCAGAGCAGCCTCAGTGTACTCAGGCGTGTTCACACAGATCTTTAAAGAGGAGCGTGGGCTGAACCAGGACAAGGTCTTCTGCTTTGTCCATCTGAGCATTCAGGAGTTTCTGGCTGCTGTTTATGTCTCTCTGTCATTCATTGACTCTGGTGTCAATCTACTGTCAGAAACTCGATCAACCTCCCACACTGGTGACCATTCTGAACCAATATTGTCCAGAGAATGGTTTATGAGTAAAGGTCCATTCTCCCTGCTCAAGAAACCAGCAAAACAAAAAATAACCAGGAAAAAAACAAAACAGCCAGAAGCCATGTTAGACAAGCACACATTAGAAAATAAATCTGAAACAATCTTCTACCAGAGTGCTGTGGACAAGGCCTTACAGAGTCCAAATGGACACCTGGACTTGTTCCTCCGCTTCCTCCTGGGTCTTTCACTGCAGACCAATCAGACTCTCCTACGAGGCCTGCTGACACAGACAGGAAGTAGGTCACAGACCAATCAGGAAACAGTCCAGTACATCCAGAAGAAGATCAGGGAGAATCCATCTCCAGAGAGAAGCATCAATCTGTTCCACTGTCTGAATGAGCTGAATGACCGTTCTCTAGTGGAGGAGATCCAACAGTACCTGAGACCAGGAAGTCTCTCCAGAGCCAGACTCTCCCCTGCTCAGTGGTCGGCTCTGGTCTTCATCTTACTGTCAGCAGAAGAAGAGCTGGACGTGTTTGACCTGAAGAAATACTCTGCTTCAGAGGAGGCTCTTCTGAGGCTGCTGCCAGTGGTCAAAGCCTCCAATAAATCTGTGTAGGTTCACAGATAACTGGATATATTGACTACATTCTACACAAGAAAAAAAAAAAGAATATAGCTAGTCAGCTCTTGTCTATGTATATGTATATGTATTATTATTATTTTTTTCAAAGTTCTTGTTTGTCTTCATCACTAACTCTCCTTCAGGCTGAGTGTCTGTCAGCTGTCAGAGAGAAGCTGTGAAGCTCTGGCCTCACTTCTCAGCTCCGAATCCTCTAGTCTGAGAGAGCTGGACCTGAGTAACAACGACCTGCAGGATTCAGGAGTGAAGCTGCTCTCTGCAGGACTGGGGAGTCCACACTGTAGACTGGGAACTCTCAGGTAAGATCAATTCACAGTTGTTTTTTAATTGATTTGACACATTTCTCAAAACAGTCTCTTGCAGGATTCCTGAATCTGCAAACTGACTCTGCAATGAGCCATTAGACATGTGTATTTTCAATTTTACTCAAAAGAAATTCTTGTAATTTTCCAGAATGTGTTTTTTTCTGACACATGAATTTGGATGATTTAGAGAATATCATCCATGCTATGATATCATGTCATTTAGATTACTGCGTTTCTCTCTATTCCTGTCTCCATCATAATTCACTGTCACATCTCCAGCTTGTTCTGATTACAGCAGCTTGGATTTTAACTAGTGCTAAGAGGAGATCATATATCCCCAAGTTTAGCATCTCTCCACTGGTTACCAGTTAGATATATAATTAATATTAGGATTTCACTGACTCCATTTAAAGCTTGGCTAGTTTTGTCCATGAGTTCCACTGCAGAGTTCTTAGTTCCCAATGAGCCAGAGAGCAAGATGAGATATTTGGGTCTTTCTGACTTTCCTTCAATCTAGACTCAAGACTAAAGGTGATTGTACTTTTCCTATCAGGGCCCCTAATCTATGGAATGCTTTCCTGAGGGGTTTAAGCTAATTCAGTGTAATCTTTTAAAACAAATTGAAAAAAAAAAATTTTGGTGAGTTATTTATCAAAATCACCTCAGTGAGCTACAGCACCATGCAAAGTGCAATGTCAACTCTGCTTTTAGTTAAGGGCAACATAAATACAGTTAATCATTAGTAATAGTAATATGGAAGCAGTGTCCAAAAAACAGACAATCATGACATTAAATATAAGAGAATAACATTTCCATATCTTTTCATGTCCATTAAGGTTGAGTGTCTGCAAGCTGTTAGAGAGAAGCTGTGAAGCTCTGGCCTCAGTTCTCAGCTCCCAGTCTTCTAGTCTGAGAGAGCTGGACCTGAGTAACAACGGCCTG
The DNA here is from genome assembly GCF_046629955.1 of Centroberyx affinis. NCBI lineage: Eukaryota > Metazoa > Chordata > Actinopteri > Beryciformes > Berycidae > Centroberyx > Centroberyx affinis. The sequence continues at coordinate 224,842 of NW_027279273.1, read as the reverse complement.
CAGGATTCAGGAGTGAAGCTGCTCTCTGCTGGACTGGGGAGTCCACACTCTAGACTGGAAACCCTCAGGTAAGATCCATTCAAATTTCTATTGACTTGACACTAAGGTCCAGTCTCTTTCTCAGGATTCTTCAATCTGCAAAGTGTGACCATGCAAGTTATACAGTATATCAGGATTTCAGAGCCATTTTGCATCGGTATTTTCAATTTCACTGGATAGAAAGTTTTGGAATTTTCCAGCACTTGTTTTTTTCTGATCCAAATTCATAGACACATCCATGAACATGGAGGATTTAGAGGTGATCACCCATGCTCTGATACATGTCATTAAGTTACTGCACTTCTCTCTATTCCTGTCTCCATTATAATTCACTGTCACATCTCCAGCTCGTTCTGAATCAAGCAACTTGGATTTTAACTAGTGCTAAGAAGAGCTCATATGCCCATGTTTAGCATCTCTCTACTGGTTACCAGTTAGATACAGAATTAATATTAAGATTTCATGATCACATTTAAAGCATGGCTAGTTTTGTCCATGAGTTTCACTGTAGAGCTCTTAGTTCCCTGTGATCCGGAGAGGAAGCTGAGATCTTCAGCTCCTTCTGACTTTCCCTCAGTCTAGACTCAACACTGAAGGTGAAAACACATTTGCCATCAGGGCCTCTGGACTATGGAATTTTAAAACACTTACAATCTGCTTTATATATCTTACTGTTCTTCTTTGTGGCTTTTTTTTAAAGCATAACATTTGGTATTCATCCATTCCAAATCAGTATACAGAAGGAAAAAATTACATACAGTATATTTTTAAAGTTCTTGTTTTTCTTCATCACTAACTCTCCTTCAGGCTGAGCGGCTGTCAGCTGTCAGAGAGAAGCTGTGAAGCTCTGGCCTCAGTTCTCAGCTCCCAGTCCTCTAGCCTGAGAGAGCTGGACCTGAGCAACAACGACCTGCAGGATTCAGGAGTGAAGCTGCTCTCTGCAGGACTGGAGAGTCCACACTGTAGACTGGAAACTCTCAGGTCAGGATTCCTCATGATGTTCAACACATGACCAGTTAAATCCTGCTTTACATGCAGGTTAATGTCACTGAATAATCAGAATCAGACGGCTGTGTATTAACAGATGTACAATTTGTATGGAATTGTGCTCAGAGAGTCAGTGAAAGACGGGTATTTGTAAGCCCCACTGCCATGGGGAAGAAACTGTAGCAGCAGTATGTGAAGAACCTCACAACATCACAGTTGTCATGAGGTTCTGGTCTTAATAGACCTAAAAAATAAACACCTAACCTGTGTAGGATTTGTCTGCTCATGTGATTCTCAAACCAGTTGTGATACCAATATTTAGCTCTACTTTCTATGTTCTGTGAACTGCTTTCCCTGATTAGATTTAATTATCTCCTCTCCTTGCTTCCTCTGTTGTTGAGACCTAAAATACCAGAAAGCACTTCTAAGATTCTGTCACAAATTCAGTCAAGAACTCTGAAACTGGGCCAAATGAAAACACAAAGCAGATCATGTGATCAACTATTTGTATTTGTGATGATCAGTTTTTGCTAGCATTAGACTGCAGTATCCCAATTAATTTGAGAGTAGTGTACTAATGAGGAAATCTAACATGTACCTTGCTTTGTGTGTGTGTGTGTGTGTGTGTGTGTGCAGGCTGTCAGGCTGTCTGCTCACAGAGGAAGGCTGTGCTTCTCTGGCCTCAGCTCTGAGCTCCAACCCCTCCCATCTGAGAGAGCTGGACCTGAGCTACAATCATCCAGGAGCCTCAGGAGTGAAGCTGCTCTCTGCTGGACTGGAGGATCCACACTGGAGACTGGACTCTCTCAGGTATGGAGAGGCAACGTCTGCTAGAAGGCTGAGAGTCACACACATTTTCTCTGTCACACTGAGAAGCCGAGGAATATTGATTAATGCTTAACAGGAGTTATGACTGATGCTGTATTGAAAATCATTGATAGGGAAGGTTATTAAATGTCCATGTTTCCATCATCAAAGAGAATCTGCTGGTCTGACTTTGTTTATTCCCCAGTGTGGACCATGGTGGAGTGCAGAGGTTGAAACCAGGTGTAACGAAGTGTAAGTGTGTATTTAGTTTTCATAACACAGCAGCACACATTCAACTATTTAAATTAGTTTCTTCTGTAAGTTCTAAGCTGCTTTTAACTGTTGAACCCCCCACTGTTAAACATATAGCTGTTGTGTGACTACAGAGACATTCTTTACTCCATGAACTTAATTTTACTATTTATCTAATTATACAAGAATCCAATGAAGCACTGTCTGCCAAAGCAAATAGTTTGCTCCCAAGTTCAACAGCTTTTTCTCTCCACTAAATTAAACAAGCACGATGACGTTTATTATGAACAAACGAGTGAGGAGCATCAATTGAAAGCAATTAATTGTAATTAATATTATGTATGAAGCATTTTGTGAATATAGGTTACACCAACCGAATAAGTTAGGAAATAATAGTAATACAGAATTGTCATTATATCTATAATGAAATATATATATATACACACACACACATATATATATATGTATATATACGTATATATATATATATATATATATATATATATCAGTCTAAATCTAATTTAGTTTTTGTATAAATACCTGTTAATGATGGAAAGTTCATTTACACAGCAGTATGTGACGTCCATTCATTATAATCCTACTGTGAATGCAGAGGATGGCTGACACAATGTGACATCATGAAAGTCTATAATTGTCAAACTGTTAATAATTCAACAAATAATAAACACAACAGGTCTATTAGATGAGAAGCTGCTGCTGTATTGTTTCTTGTTCTCTCATCAGATGCCTGTGAACTCACACTGGACCCAAACACAGTAAACAGAAACCTCTTCCTGTCTGAAGACAACAGAAAGGTGACAGCAGTGAGAGAGGAGCAGCCATATCCTGATCACCCAGAGAGATTTGACTTCTGGTATCAGCTGCTGTGTAGAAATGGTCTGACTGGTCGCTGTTACTGGGAGGTTGAGAGGGAAGGACTGGTTTATATAGGAGTGACATACAGAGGAATCAGAAGGAGAGGAGAGGGTGTTGACTGCTGGATTGGAGCGAATGAAAAGTCCTGGAGTCTGTTCTGCTCTGATTATAGTTACTCTGCCTGGCACAATAACAGAAGTACAGCCAAGAGTTCCTCCCTCTCTTCTGTCTCTAATAGAGTAGCAGTGTATCTGGACTGGCCTGCTGGCTCTCTGTCCTTCTACAGAGTTTCCTCTGACACACTGATCCATATCCACACCTTCCACTCCACATTCACTGAACCACTCTATCCTGGGTTTAGGTTCTGGTCTGGGTTTGGTTCCTCAGTATCTCTGTGTCAGATTGAGGAGGGAGAGAGAAACACTCACACTGCTGACCAAAGACAGCTGCTGAAATGATGGTTTACTCTGGACAGGATCACACACACACACACACACACACACACACACACACACACACACACACTTAAAGACAGAATATTAATGTTTGTATTTTCATATAAGTTTACAACTCATTTCACTGTAAACAATCATGATCCATCAGTCACTGTAAATAGAGTGCATTCTGTGTGTTGGGTAACTTAACAGGGTTTTAACATCGCACATGTACAGGAACATGGACATTTTATATGGAAAGTGAATCTCACCACTCCCAGCTAAACATCTGTCTTGTTTACTATAATTGTTTCCCAGAAATAAAGTTAAATGAACATTGTTTGATCTTCTTCTCAAGCAAGCATAGTTTTGAACATAATTTGTTGACTTTAATATATACTTATGTTTCCTTAAAATAAACAGATTTTTCAGTTATTTTATAAGTTGTGTCTCTTCTGTCAAGGCAGACCTGGTCAAGAAAGCAGCATCATGACAAACATAAAAGTCACAGAGAAACATCATGCAACAATGTAAGAAAGCAAAATACAAAGTCACCTTAAAGAAAGAGCAGAGTCACATTTTGTGTAAAAGTTTTCCAACAGGCAGTCGACCAACATCCAACCAGCAGCTGATGGACCAATCCTGACCAATCAAAGCAAAGACAGCTCCTTATTGAGTCTGTCATGTCAAAGGATTGCATTCTGATTGATCTTGAGAAATCATATTATTTTTTAATTTCATAATTTGAAGAATAACAATCTAAAAGTTAATTCTGGTTGAATGTCCCTTTAATCAGAGGTGAAGAGTAGTATAGACACTTTGGTGGACAGAAGACTTTGAGTCCACTTCATTTACAAGCAAATATCCTGTTTTTATTTTTTTAGTCCATTCTGTGTATCTATAATTAATATATAAAGAAGCAATGAAAAAATCTATATTTGCCTTTTGAAAGATGATCATACTTTTTATTTTTATTTTCATTATTTATATTCCTTATTACCTTTCCTGTAATTTGTTATGCTATTGTACTGTACATTGCTGCTGTGACACCAGAATTTCCCCTAGGGGATCAATACAGTGCTTCTTAATCTTACTCTTAATCAGAGGTTTAGGGCCCTATTTAAACGATCCATGGCGCATGGTCTAAAGCGCATGGTGCAAGTGCATTTAGGGTGTGTCCAAATCCAAATTGCTAGTTAAACGACGCACAATGTGGGCGCAAAGTAAAGCGCAAGGCGCAAAGGGGTTGTCCCACGTCCCTTAATTAATCATAGGTGTGTTTTGGGCGTAACATGAACTCAACCAATCAGAGTGTCATCTCCCATTCCCTTTAAGAGCCAGGTGCGCTTGCACCTTGGCGCATTGCTATTTAAATGGCGGATTCGGCAAGTTGGAGAAACGAATGGTTTTCTGCTGAGGTAACGGATCTGCTCGTGCGCGATGGTGATGTGTGTGTGCATTGGGTGAAGGTAAAATGCCTTTGCAGTTTATTTGCATGACTTTCTGTTGGGCTGTGCTTTTTACATATTTATTGTGTTGTTTTTCTTGGTTGTAGGTTGCATATTTAGCAATTGGCAATGTGTGATGATGGTTAACAGGACATGTACGTTGCGCATTTGGCACTGCGTAATGGTGAGAGGGACACAGTTTTTGGCATTTGGCATTGCGTAATGGTGAAAGCATATGGCAATTTGGCAACAAAATACATGTCAGGAACGAAGTAAAGTGCAAATTTTCATAGTAGGCTAGATGATCCTATTTCTATTTTCTATTTTGCATGGTAAGGAGAGAGAGAGAGAGAGAGAGAGACGCATCTTACTATCTGAATAATGCGCCCTTTAAATAGCAAGAAAATACTGCGCCAGACTTTAGACCAGGTTTGGTCAATGGCGCAATCGCTTTCTGCGGCCTCAAGATAGCAATGCGCCAACAATGCGCCTGACCACACCTCATTTTTAGACCAACACGCCCATGGACGCAAAGATGGGCGCAAGTACATTTGCTATTTAAACAACGTGGGCGCTGGACGTGAAAATGACAACTGCGTCGGTCGGAAACTAGCAATGACTCTTGCGCTGCGCTTTGCGCCACTTTGCACTGGGTGTAAGATAGGGTCAACAGTATATAAAGAGCGTAGGCCTGATATCATTCATGTCAATGTCATCAACACATTCAGCAGCTTGGACTAAAAATTACAAATACAGACAGGTAATCAGGACCACAAAATCTCCTCTGTTCTTCCATCAGTGCCAAAACCCAGACTCAAATTCTATAATTTTCGTCAAAGACAGTTCAGCTTGATCAGTCCATTGATATAAATGACGCACCGATGTGCATTGATGCATATCAGACCATCAGCAGTGAATTTGTGTTTAATGCACTCAACACTGAAACTGTCTTCAGCTCCATGAGCAGCGGCTGGTCCCATAGGTTCAAACATGTTTTATCACACACACACACACACACACACAAAAACATCCACCACACTTAGTCTAAAGTTCATGTATTAAAAAACTGCTATACATAGATAAATAGAAGAATTAAAAGATAAAAAGATGCTTCATTAATCGCCAGGGGAAACTGAGACAATTCATCTTAATAATAAAGACAGAAATTCAACACAATGTACAAATGCACAAGCAGCACAAAAGATTTTTCATGGTTTACACAGACATGAAGGTGGAAAACTCTGCTCTGCCCCCTAGTGGTCAAACATGGCAGTAATCTGTCATAATCTGTAATCTGGCCGCTCAATCTGTCTGGTCAGAGAAAACTGTTTCCACAAGTCTCTCTGAGGAGAGACAGACAGGATCAGGTCAGATGAGACACAAAGACTGAAAACCACAAATTGATCCAGTGTGGAGCTACAAGTCTCCGTCTGTCTTTCTTTCTGCAGCGGAAGAAAATAAAAAAAAAGAGTTTCTTATACACATCAGGTGAGTAATGTTATGTATACATGTAAACAAGTTTGAACGGTTTGATCACACACGCGCACGCACACACACACACACACACACACATACACACAAACACACACACACACACACACACAATGTCACTGAGGAAAGAAGGAAGGAAGGAAGGAAGGAAGGAAGGAAGGAAGGAAGGAAGGAAGAAGTTTCCTGTCTAAACCCTCTAAATCCGTTTCCATTCATTCTCTATGGGAGTTCTAAAACTCTACGGATGCGATATATCTTTGGCCACAACGTGGGAGTCTATGGGCTGGTGGGCGCTGTTTCCCTGCTGTAGCTTCTCAAATTCGTCTGACACACGAAAGGTCTGTGGTTCGAAACTGGGCGAAACCAACCTTATTCCATCCTGTAGGAGATTTGAATGAACAGGCTGAATAAACTGACTCTCTGAATAAACTCAAAGCAGCATGTTTGGATGGAAAGATGGAGGCAAGTTGTCTCCTCTTCCAAATTCTCCTTTTCCTCTCCTGTCTGATCTCTACAACACAACTTTATTTCCACAGCACTTCTCTAAAATCACAGTTGACTAAGTGCTTTTTAAAAAGGCCTAAACAAGTGTAGTAAAATATATATTTCCATATTACAGAGGCTTAGTGTTTCTCTCCCTGGCCGGTAAAAGTGGGAACAGCGCCACCAGCCCCTAGATTCCCACCTTGTGGCCAAAGATATATCGCATCCTCGTTAGTGGTGGAGAGTATCCCCGCCTGTCACGCGGTAGACCCAGTTCAATTCCCTGACGGGGAGGAGTCTGTTTTCTCTGTGACAGCTTTATGGAGGCAGAGAGGGATCCGAACTCAGGCTGAATCCAAATGTCCACCCTCCGGACTTGTGGACTGAGCCCTCGCCGACTTCAGTCGTACGTACCGTGACGTGTTCAATGTCATCACTTCAAGTCTGTGAGGGCGCAAGACTGCAAGGTTATATAAGTCACTGATATACAGGCCTCAAGTCTGTTTCACTCGTTGCTGTGGAAACGTTCGAAGCAACAGTCTAGCGACAACTACAATCATGTACACGGTGATCGCTGCAGCACTTGCGTATATAATCGTTCTAATCCTTACACGATACCAGAGGCCAAGGGTTGTTTTATCTGACCCAATCATTCAGGCGGTTGCTCTGCAAGAGTTTGGCAGTGGTTGTGAAAAGTTACTATGATTACTTTTGTATTAGCCCAAGGACTCACAGATGATGATGATGTTGATTGTTAGGGGTCCAAGCACGTAGTGCTGGAACCCTATTGTATTTGCTGGAATTATTCTTTCTTTCTTTCTTTTTCTTTCTTTCTTTTTCTCCGCTAAAAGTATCTGCAGCTCAGAAACCGTAAGTCCTACAGCAACCATATTTGGCAGGTGGGCTCCTACGGCGCGCCGCTACTCAGGCAAGGCAGCCCATGCACATTGGCCAGATGGTGGCCTCTTTCAAAGTTGTATAAAGGTTATTGATAGGTCAAATGATTTGGCGTTTATCGACCAATAAACTTTTAACGAAACACGCCATAACACTAAATTGCCCATTAACCATTCATCTAATTAAGCCAAAATTTGAAACACATGTTGAGAAGTGTTGTGTGAAAAAAGCATTTTCAGCTCTACCACTAGTGGGCGCTACAAATGCAAAAAGTTCATATCTCATAATTGACTGTATAGATTTTTATGAAAATGTTTACACATGTTCTAGGATGATGTCCAAGTCAATCCATGAAATTTGGTAATTATTGATGAAAGTGGACATGGCTTATTGCATAATAACCAAATCTTCATTGGTCTTAAAGTCACATCTTAAAAAATTCATTAAAAATCAGCCGTATGTCCTAGAGACCTGAAATTTTCAGAATATGTCGGATGAAGTGAGATAAATCTTTCGTATACTGGTACCTACCCCTGATTCTGACGTCACCCCCTCAGTTTATAGCAAAAACTGACCGTGATCCCACGTTGTTGTCCTCCTAAACCGTACGTTACAGGAAAAAAACATGATTTTTGAAATCGCCATACCTTAATTAGTAAACAGCCCAAAAATGATAATGATATCTTGAAAACTGAGCGCACAGTAGGTGGAAATGTGCAACTGCAGTTTAATAAATGTGATATGTTCAAGATAATTTGATCAATCTCCATCAAACAAAAGAACAAACTAACACAGGTTGTCAATCAGGCCAGCAAGATCATTGGAGACAAACAACTCCAACTCCAGGACTTATTTTCTCAATCCACAACCAAAAAAGGCAATCCAGATCTACAATGACCACCCATCCTCTCCACTCAGCATTTTAGTTGCTGCCATCAGGCCGCAGACTGAAAGTCCCAATGGCCAGGAAGCATTGGCGATTTTAGAATCTTTTTAGGGGTGCTCAAGCACACCTAAATTTCATCTCAGCACCCCTAAAAACTAATAATAATTAAGTCCAACAGACCCGCCAGTACCGGGTCCATGGCGCAGTCCGTGTTTGACGAGCAGTGTTAATTTCGTTAACGAAAACTATGACGAAAAATGTTCGTCAACGAGCTTTTTTCCATGACTAAGACGAGACGTTGACGAGCTAAAAATAGATCTTTGATAATAAAAACTATGACGAAATGTATGTTTTGTTTTCGTTGACGAGACGAGACGGGACTAAAATGTTACTGGTGGGCTATCGGACATCCAAAATGCATGATATTGTCCCCCAATTGTGCGTCTAGTCTGTCTGTCAAAATATAAGCAATGCATCCCTGTCATTGGTTGAATTGGTTGAGGGATGCGTGCAGATTCCCACAATCCCAGCGACAGGTGATGATGTCCCAAACCGACAGCGAGTTACAACAACCTGATGGCTTCAGCGCAAAAAGGGTTTGGTCGGAAAAAAAGAATAGATCTATGGACACACTTTACTTATGATTCGGCAGAAAGGAAAACACAATGCACTGTAGTAACGGGAGACGGAGAGACGCCTTGTTGCTACAAATTAGGTGGGAAGAATACGACCAACCTGAAGAGACACTTGAAGGCGCACCACCCTGCTATTTATACCACAGTAAGTTAGCTAACCAAGCATATACATTTGCTAACGTTAAGTCAGTGTTACTGTGCAGTCGGCTATGTCAACTTGTGGCAAATTTGCTAGCAAGCCACGATGGCTTAGCCTGGAAGTCAGTCTTTCTTGCAAAATGTACACAAGTAAAAGTGTTGAGAGAGTGAAATGTTGCTTTACGAATTTCAACACTTGATACAACCTGTCACCTTGATTCCAATTTCCGATACCTGTATTAATTGAATTAGTTTAAAGAGAAAACATTTTGACTAAAAGTAATGACTAAAAGTTGACTAAAATGTAATGACTTTTCGTCGACTAAAACTGGACTAAAACTATGAAGGATAAAAATGACTAAAATGTGACTAAAATTAATAAGCATTTTCATCTAAAGACTAAGACTAAGACTAAATCTAAAATAGCTGCCAAAATTAACACTGTTGACGAGCTCTCGCGAGCTCAGTTTTTAAGCTAGAATGGAGCTTCCGGTAATAGTGGAAACTAGACATCCAGACGAATAGGTACCAGCCATGTAACATAGCTCCAAAGTCGGCGAAGTTTTTGACAAAGGTAAATGGGCATGACTATTTTCAAACGGGTCCCTTGACCTCTCACATCAAGATATCTGAATGAAATTGGACTCATTAGAACTGCAAGAGTCTTAGCTTTATAGCCATGTCTTACATAGTCAGCTACATAGGGTATATGAGCTCCAGGTCTAAAGACACAGTGTTCTGCATGCAGTGAAAAGATGTTATTCTCGCCTTTTTTTCTTTCCCTATTTCTGCACACTGTGGTACCTAAACAGTCATGGAATTGTAGAAATTGGGTATGGCTACAAAGCTGAGACTCTTGTGAATCCCAATTGCATTCATGTGTGATGAAATACGGCCTCATAGTAACCATTTCAATGTGATGACAGCATTTTTTAAAACATGACCTTACTGTATAAAATGACCTATTGTGAGCTCTAGGATAATCACAGCTTCATGAAACTCTAGACCCAGAATCTAGACACCTAGACCATTCAGAACATGTATGGGATGTCCAGGTACACTGAAGATGAGTGGGTTTTTCTGAGCCATTTTCATAAAATAGTGCTTGTCATCCAATCGTCAAAATTGTCAAAATTGCACAAATCTCCAATTTTCAAAAGTTATTGATACTGCATCACAGCATTAAGTTTTCTGAAGTGTTTCACAAGGTCATGGGGTCTTCAGGTGGTCTTTAGGGGAGATTTTAACTGATGCATTTTATTATTTTAGTTAGTCACAATGTTTCTTATTCTGATAGAACTGGGCTTTATGGTATATTTACAGTACATTTATGGACAGCAAATTGAATATTAGCCCCCATGTGAATTTTTGCTTTCAAAACACACCTAATCAGCCAATCAGCTTTCAAACCACACCTGTGCAGTCAATTGGCTTCCTAACAACCCCTGAGCATTCAATCAGCATTGAAAAAAACAGCTTTACTTAAGGGACTCCAAGGAACAGGGCACTTGAACACATTATTGAGAGGGACTACTCTTACTCACCATGCCAAAGACAAAGGAAATAAGTCTTGAGCTCAGAAAGAAGATAGTGGAGGCTCATAATAAGGGGGAAGGCTATACTGACATTGCCAAGCGTTTTACAGTGTCTAGAACAGCTGTACGTCGCATCATTGCTAAGTACAAGGAAACAAATTCTGTAAGAAACAAACCTGGGCGTGGTCGAAAGCGCAAGATTTCAAGAACTCTGGAAAGGAAAATAGTCAGAGATGTCAGCAAGAAGCCCCGGACATCTGCCAAGATGATTGTTGCTGACCTGGCCTCTTCTGGAGTTGATGTTTCAAGGAACACAGTTGTGAGGGCTCTTCATCGTGGTGGGCTTCAGGGCCATCGTCCCAGAAGAACCCCTTTACTCAAAGAGCGGCACATCAGAGCCAGACTGAGGTTTGCCCGTGAACATTTGAAAGGTAAAGATGAGTTTTGGAAGTCTGATGAGACTAAACTGGAACTGTTTGGGCACATGGATGTTGCTTATGTTTGGCGAAGAAAGGGAGAGGCCTTCAACCCTAAGAACACAGTTCCCACAGTTAAACATGGTGGTGGGAGCATCATGCTGTGGGGCTGTTTTGCAGCCTCAGGCACAGGGAGCCTTGTTCGGGTGCATGGCATCATGAAAAAAGAAAATTATGTTGACATTTTGAGGGATAATTTGAAGAAATTTGCTCTTAGTCTAGGCTTAGGTCGTCGCTGGGTCTTCCAACAAGACAATGACCCAAAGCATACGTCAAAATTGGTCCAACAGTTCTTAAAGGACACCAAAACCAAGGTCCTGGAGTGGCCCGCACAGAGCCCAGATCTCAATCCTATTGAGAATCTGTGGTGGGTGCTCAAAGTGAATGTCCATGCTCGGAAACCACGCAATTTGGACCAGCTGGAACAATTTGCAATGGAAGAATGGGCCAAAATCCTTCAAGAGACATGTGCCAACCTTGTAAAGAACTACTCTAAGAGGTTGTTGTCAGTTGTTGCTCGTAAAACCCCCACTAGCCCATGGCTCACCGGTGTCATCAAAGAGCAACGGGCGGGGCTCAGAGCAGCGGAGAGAAAATGGCGCAAATCCAGTGATCCCACTGACCTCACTGACTATCAAACTCTCTTATCGGCATTCTCCTCCCATCTAAAAAATGCCAAGACCACTTACTATCAGGATAAAATCAGCAGCGCCAAGGACGCTCGCAAATTATTTTCAGCTTTTAACTCACTCCTCAAACCTCCACCACCTCCACCCTCAAGTTTGCTCACGGCTGACCTCTTTGCATCCTTCTTTACTGATAAGGTTTCTACCATCAGTAATCAGTTCTCTGAGCCTGACCAACTGTTAGCTGGTGGCAGTCTGCTGCCACCAGCTAACAGGACCTCACTCCTGTCCTTTTCCCATCTCACTGAAGAGCAAGTCTCCAAACTACTACTTGACTCTCGTCCCACTACCTGTCCGTTGGACCCCATACCCTCCAACCTCCTGCAGGCCATCTCTCCCACACTTATCCCTGCAGTCACGCACATCATCAACTCCTCACTCTCAGTGGGTGTGTTCCCCACTGCTTTTAAGCAAGCCCGGGTTACCCCGCTACTAAAGAAACCTACACTCAACCCATCTCAGGTTGATAATTACAGGCCGGTTTCACTACTCACCTTTCTTTCCAAAACACTTGAGCGGGCGGTCTTTAATCAAGTCTCTGAATTCCTTTCTGAGAACCGCCTGTATGATCCCAACCAGTCTGGCTTCAAACGCGGACACTCTACCGAGACTGCACTCTTGTCTGTAGTAGAAACACTGCGATCAGCTAGAGCTGCCGGTCAGTCCTCTGTCCTACTGCTACTTGACCTATCGGCCGCCTTTGACACGGTGAACCACCAAATCCTCCTCTCCACACTCGCTGAGCTCGGCTTCTCAGGATCTACCCTCTGCTGGTTTGAGTCCTACCTCTCAGGGAGATCCTTCAGAGTGTCTTGGAGAGGGGAAGTGTCTAAATCCCACTACTTGTCCACAGGGGTACCTCAAGGGTCAGTGCTTGGACCCCTTCTCTTTTCATTATACACCACCTCATTGGGTGCAGTGATCCGCTCACATGGCTTCTCTTATCATTCATATGCTGACGACCCCACAGTCTCGGCGCGGATATCGGCATGCCTCGCCGACATCTCGGCTTGGATGAAGGAACGCCACCTTCAGCTTAACTTGTCAAAGACTGAGCTCCTTGTCATCCCAGCCAGTCCCTCTATACAACAACAAATCAGTATCCAGCTCGAATCAACTGAGCTCATACCCACAAAGTCTGCCAGAAACTTGGGTGTCATGATTGATGACCAGCTAACCTTCAAGGAGCATGTGACTTCTGTTGCTCGGTCATGCCGATTTGCTCTATACAATATCAGGAAGATCAGACCCTACCTGTCTGAGCATGCAGCACAACTCCTGGTACAGGCTCTTGTAATATCACGCCTTGACTACTGCAACTCCTTACTGGCAGGGCTCCCGGCCTGTACTTTCAAACCTCTGCAGATGATCCAGAATGCGTCGGCGCGTCTGGTCTTCAACCAGCCCAAAAGAGCACATGTCACTCCGCTATTCATATCCCTCCACTGGCTCCCAGTTGCTGCCCGCATCAAGTTCAAGTCCTTGATGCTCGCCTACAAAACAATAACCAAAACGGCTCCGACCTACCTGAACTCCCTCATTCAGGTCTATGCTCCCTCCCGCTCACTAAGCTCTGCCATGGAGCGGCGCCTGGTGCTGCCACCACAGCAAGGCCCTAAGTCTCTAGCCAGACTCTTCTCTTCTGTGGTTCCCTGGTGGTGGAACGAGTTGCCAAACTCCATTCGATCCGCAGAATCACTCTCTATCCTTAAGAAAAGGCTAAAGACCCAGTTCTTTAGCGAATACCTCCTTTCATAAAAAATAAAAAAAAATAAAAAAATTTTTTTGATGCACTCTATGCATTACCTCATAGCACTGCCTTGTAGCACTCCCTCGTAGCACCTATGTCCTGTTGGACCAGAACTTAGCTTGTTGCACTGTCTCGTAGCACCTTTGTCCTGTTGGACCAGAACTTAGCTCTATAGCACTTACTCTCGTTGTTCTCTCCTATCTAGAAACTTGCTTGTGTTGTATGCAAATCTCATGTGTAAGTCGCTTTGGATAAAAGCGTCTGCCAAATGTGAAATTGTAATTGTTGTAATTGTAATTGTAATTGTAATTGTAATTGTAATTGTACTCTAAGAGGTTGTTGTCAGTTGTGGCTCAGAAAGGGTACACTATTGACTATTAATGGCCAGGGGGCTAATAATTTTGGCCGTGTCATTTTTGCCTTTTCTTGTTTCAACTCAGTGCATCAATAAAATATCCTAATCTAACTTGGTGGACATTTTGTCTTTGTTATTTTGGAAACAAATGAACTATAAACACTTGTTGTTAATGGTCATTTCCATGGAGAAATCAAGGGTTTTGTCTGATTTCACAAGGGGGGCTAATAATTTTGGCCTCAACTGTATACGATTTTTTTTTCAAGAAAACAGCCAGGTTCAGGTGAGACAGTAAGATCAAAATGACGTTACCTGACTGCATTGCCCACAGCAACCCAATATTCAGTTAGAATAATGTTATAACTTGATATGGATCAATTTATACCTCTTATTAGATTCTTTTTTTTTTATGAACTTTGTTTATTGATTTTTCAAACACAAATTGACAATAATGTAAAGCGCTTGTGAGTGACAGTGACATATTATAGTAGTCTCTTATTAGATTATAAATACTCTGTTTGGTTGTTATATTTGCCTTTTGGTTGCCAGCACAAAGAGGGAGAGAGGAGGATAGAGAGGGAGAGAAGGAGAGAGAGCAGGATGGAGTCAGCACAGAGAGAGAGAGAGAGAGAGCAAGAACCAGGTGAGAAAGTGGACAGGTAGTCAAGACCACATAGTTATAATGCCAAGGCAGCTTCTGTTTTGCCCACATTCATTGCAGTGGACTCCACAATGATTTCACAGTGTATTGATATACTGTTATCAAATGTGGATTCTCCCCAACCTCCTCCGTTTATTAACTAACTGAGGGTCCTCTCTAAAACAGGTGTATTATATTGAAATCTGTGATTGTTCATTCTGCACTACAATAGACCACCCAACTAATTAGGTTGCTTCTGAAGGTAACATTGTGTACCTAATTGAATTGAGGTTTGCCAAAGTGAAAGGGGTTGAATACTTTTGCAAACAGCATATTCAATTTTTCATTTTCTTAAAAAATATTTTGTGATGTAAAACTCATGTTACTTACTAGTAATTCATTAAAAGTATTATTGTTGTAAATTAAAATATCATATATAGAAAAATATGAATGTATTAATTGTTATCCATTGAAATGAATGATTTAGCAGGGGGGTTGAACACGTTTGCAAGGCACTGTATGCATGTCACATTCTCATTAGGGGCTGAGCCCCCCTAAAGGTCTGATCCTAGAATCACCCCTGCTTAAGCATAATATGACTAGTAAAGATCAGCAGAGGTTCCCGAATGGTAGTGAGTGAAACAAAGTGAGCAGCCACGGTGCACACGCTGCAGAGATTTCTGCATTAAAAAACACAGGAGCAGGCTGAGGCTGATGTTTTTGTTGTTTGAAGGCCCTCCTACCACGCCAAGGTCCGATCAAAAATCTGACAATTTGTTTTTCCTCGCTTATTGTCAAAAAACAAACATGGGATAATATAATTTGAGACTTTATTGCTAATCAGTAGGGTGTTCTGGTAAATTTGGCATGTATATAGTCCTCCAAACAGATTTAATTTTAACAGACTGGCCTATTTATGCACGGGAGAAATATAGTAATATAAAATAGCGACTCCTGGAAGCATCCATCGAATAAATGTGCTAACTTGGTACATGATAGAACGTTCATGGTTGTTGATTCTGAAACAGTCCAGCCTGCCCACCATGCTGATGATGGTCTCGCTCTATGGAGGGCAGTGTTCTTGCAATGACAGCATTGGATTGTGAGGCCAGCACTGGATTGTGTTGAATGAGACAACACTTTTATTGTCTGGATAAGAACAGGATAAACACTGGTCAGTCATGTGGGTTGGCTGGACACATACTCAGACTCAGCACACTACAAAACATTGACAAATAATTTTAGACTGACAAGTAATTTTAGAATACTAGCTAGCTAGTCATGTATGTTATTCAAAGCAATATGACAACGTTAGCACTTTAAGACATGTTAGATTCAATCACTACCTTTTTAGGTTTGATTTAAAGATGTTCACATTGCTAACTTATCTGTATAGTGAGTTTAACATAATATAAACCCAACATATGTGCTGAGTGCCGAGTGCCACAACCTACCTTGGGTATCTCTCATGAACTGGCAACATTCTACCAACCACCCCTGATGAGGGGGCGCCCGTGCGCCAATAAAAGTCAAGTTTTAGGCAATTTCAATCAGGAAGACTACCTAAATCCACCCACATCTCTCTAGTTTCATTCATGCTTTCTCTTTACCCAGTCAGAGTTGATGAACACTTTCCCTCTTTTTTTTCCAGAGAACCAATCAGTTAGCTGTCACTCCCATCTCTTTTTGTGTAGGGAGTATATACACATCATCTACTATGCTATTGTGCTACTCACAGAACTATGCTGTATGCTGCTGTCATTCCAGTCGCTGTGCTTACCTTCGTCCCTCCTCCACCCCACTACCACCAATGTCCAGGGTCCAGAGGAACTCCCCAGGGGGGCATCCTAATTCCTACATCCATCCACGGATGTACTTCTAACTTCATGAATGGGAGTTTCTCCATGGAGCGTACCCCAACATGATTTGCTTCTGAATAAAGTTTTAATTTGAGCATTCAACCTAGTCTCTCCTGATTGAAATTAATTTTACTTGTGGGAAGTGGAATCACAACTAAGCTCTGTTACATAGGCATGGCTTCTATTTTTGTTGGACTACACAGCAGACCTTTGATTTTGCTGTAAAATCATGTCAGTAAACAGGGGTTATCTATGGATAGCCACTTAGATGCCTTCTATTTTACTTGGTTTCATTTATTTTAGAAATTTGATGTTTGCCTTTAAATGATTGTTAAAGCACTTTGTACACCGTGTTGTTCTGCAAAGTGCCATGCACTGCAAAAATCATAAGGCGTTTGGCTGCAGTAAGTCTACACTCTCCCATGTTCCTCATCATACAACTTGAGTTGTTTATGGAAGAATATGCAAAACTAGATAATTTTGTAGGAATATTTGTCTTATCATTTGTGCCACCTAAAAATAATTGATCATAATCAGTGTTGCTATGTGTAAGTACCCCATATTCCTTACATTAATGAGACAAAGACCAGCTAGATCGACCTACCTGAGGACCTCATACTCACAGAATCTCTATCATCTTTTAAATCACTTCTTAAAACTAAACAAAATTATACACTTGTTTTTATGTAATGTGTTTTATTCCATTATTTTTAGTATTATATCATTTTTACCCTCTATACTTATTCTTTTCTTGTGGTATCTTCTTGTTTTACTTGGTTTAATTTATTTTATGAATTTGATGTTCGCTTTTAAATGATTGTTGCACTTTGTACACTGTGTTGTTATGCAAAGTGCCATGTGCAGCAAAAATGATCAGAAGGCAGTTCAACATGGGTGTCCTGCCTTAAAATTGTAAGTTGACTTACAATTAACTTATGTAAAATAAGACTTGTTGACTTATGTAAGTTGTTGTATTCTTTCACCAGTGAGGAAGTATTTAGTGTCTCAATTATTACACCATGTGACAAGAAAAAGGCAGTGCAAAAGGTGGACACCATGTCTAACACATGTCTAACTTATTATAAGTATTGGTAGTAGAGATTGAACTGAATATACATTTTCAACATGGTTATTATTTAATTTTTTCTTTCTTTTTTTTTCTGGAACACTGATTCACCTGACATAAATACATAACAAATCTCCTGTAACTTGATCCAAACAAGAAGAAGAAAGGGATTCTGGTGAAGTATGCTAATAAGCTAAAATTGTTGTTTAAAAATAAAATTTAATATGATCAGTTTAGTGTATGCTTGGAAAGATGTTCTTTCAAATCATAATTTTAAGTCACATTGAACTGATTGTTATGAAGCTAAGAAATTGGAAGTAGAAATTGACAAACATGTATATTGAGTTAATGATTAAACATTAGCTGATTTCACTAAATTGCAGTTTTTACAGTGTACAATTACAGTTTATTATTATTATTATTGTTATTATTATACCTCTTCCTCCTCTCCTCTCTCTTTTCTAGGTTTACGCTGTTCATCCATCTCCTCTACCTACACTTCCTTTATTCTCACTCTTTCTCTTTCTCTTCCTCTGGTCTGTTTTTATCCTCTTTCCTCTTCTTCTCTCTCCTCTCTCTTCCTTTCTGTCTTCCTCTTTCCTCCCTCTCTCTCTTATTCTCTTCCTCTCTGCACTCTCTCTCTCCTCTCTTCCCTTGCCTAAGGCGATGTGTCTCGTCCCATGGAGCAATCGAAGGTGACAGGGGCAGTGAGAGAGAAAGGGAGAGCGAGGTTGTGCTATAGTGTAGCCTGGGGGCATACAATAGCACAGACAGAGAGAGAGGGAGAGAGAGAAGAGAGAGAGAGAAAGAGAGGGAGCGAGAGAGAGAGGAGGAGAGAAAGAAAGAGAGAGAGGGGAAGACAAAGCAGGGAAGAGGAAATGGACAGGCAGAGCAGTAATTCAGAGCAAATGAATATTTCTTTGTTAATGTATTGACATTAATCTTGGCCCCACCCTCTTTCAGAGTGGGGAGGGCAGTGACACACACACACACACACACACACACACATATGCTGTTTTTGTTATAAAGATATGATGCTAATTTGTCCCGGCATGGTTGCCATGGTGACCCATTCCACCCCCATCCCGCCCCACCCCCACCCCCCCCGCCAACAGAGAATGAGAGAGAGAGAGAGAGAGAAAAAATATAGTTAGAGTTAGAGAGAGAGACAGAGGGTGACAGGGAGGAACTAACAAGAGACTGAAAAAATTGTGCCCTAAAGCAGCACAATATTCAAGTAACCAGCACATGCATTCTTGCACATTCTCACATAAATTTACTCCCACCACAGTTTTGTTTTAAAGATCATTCATTTTTGAACATTTACTCCATTTCAAAATAATCAATCTCTCCTTTTTCCTCTTTATTCATCTGCTACTTTGGTAGATTCACTGTAGCAAGTGACAAAGAAATAGAAGTACTTCACTACCTTAGAGAGAGAGAGACGGAGAGAGGGATGGCGAGATGAAGAGGAGGGGAGGTGTGGTGGGGGGGCAGAGCGTGGCGTCTCGTCAACCGGAAATAAAACATGTTGGCATCCTCCTCCTTCCCATCTCCTCTTTTTCCTTCTCCTTATCTTCCTTAGATCCAGTCATCCTCATCTCTCCTCTTTTCTGCTTTCATCCCACTCTTAAATTAAATTAATTCCCTCTTTGTTCCTTTCTATCGGCATATAGTTCTGTTTTTGTCTTTGCCGCTTTCTGTAAAACATACACTTTCACTTCCTAAATCTTCCAGTACATTTACTTTAGACCACCATGCATTATTTCAACAGGCTAGGGAACTAAAATGGTTGAAAAGATCCTGATGCTTAAACTTTTTAAAGACTGACATTTATTTTTGTGCTATAAGTTAGTGGACAGAATGAGAAAAGATCAGTTCAGAAGTGCATGTGATTTGGGGTCATAGAATTGTTATTTTTGTACTCTGTGCCCTGTGTAAAGCAGTTTGTTTTTATCTTGAATCTCTGAATTGTTGTAAAATCTACTGTCCTCAGATTCCAATATCTCTCTCTTTGCTACATACTGCATACTGATACTTTTATAAGGGTTCCACCTATTTCGTACTGCATATATATTGGTATTTTTTTAAATAATATTCTATTTATAAATATTCCCTTATTTTTTATTCATACTGTAAATATTCAGCACTATTTGCTGCTGCAACAACCCAATTTCCCAACAAAGATCAATAAAGTTTCATCTAATCTTATTTATCAACAGCAGAGTCACTCACAGGAATATTTTTGTGTTTGTCCTGTGCTCTTACTCTCTCTCTCTCTCTCTCTCTCTCTCTCATTTTTTTCTCTACTAAAGGATAGAGTTGTATCAATAGTAATACATGACAGTACTCTATTGTTTTTGTGGCATTTGGAAGCAATCAGCTTGTGCATTTCAATATGAGTTTCTTCAAATTACAATTACACACTCTTCTTCTTGTTCTTCTTCTTTTTGCGTGCCATTGGCTCTCTGGGTTTTCTGGGCTAATCCAATGAAAAATGCAAATGCGGTGTCACAACAGTGTCAAAGTGCAGTCAGAGAGAAAACATGCCAAACACACCGTGGCACCCCTGGTGTGTGTGTGTGTGTGTGTGTGTGTGTGTGTTTGTTGAGGTGCTCACATCCTAGCCAAAAGAACATGACTGACCATGGAGGGGGGGATGGGGTGGGGGGGGTGTAAGTAGCTCTGGCTTTGTGTGAACATACAGATGTGAGATAAAAACCAGGTAGCTGCCAAGACTGCAACACCATACAGTGTGCAGAATCAGCTGGGAAATCTGTATTACCAGAAATATTTGTTTTCAAAGTAGAAATATGTATTTTTACCGATACTACTGGTACTATTTTGCACATCCAGTTAATACTTGAATCCAGACCTTTTTGCACATTTTCATTCTTACATTTCTACTTAAAATGTCTGAGCGTTGGAATTGTTGACGATGAGTATGTTTATATAACCTCTATTCGTATTTTTGATCCAATTCTTCTTCAATTCATCCTTTTACAACTTGCTTCTGCAACAGCGTAATTAAAAGTTGTGTGTAATGTTTCATCAAATTTAATCTAATCTTTTGAAAGATACAGACATGGATGCACCAGTTGTCTTTTTTTTCCTCAACAGGACTTAAAGGAACAAATTAAAATTCTGTCATCATCTACTCACCCTCATGCCAGTTGAAACACAGGTGAAGTTTGTTAGTCCATATAACACACAGGGAGGTTGCCAGCACAACTCTATAGCAGCATTCTCCAAAACAACTGAAGTCAGTGGTGACCGGATCTTTAGATTTCCAAAAAGGGCAAAAAACACCATAAAGTGACTCCATACAGCTCATGCAGCATAGTTTTCTGAAGCCAAACGATTGTGTAGTGAGTGGAAAGGACCTATATTTACACCATTATTTAACGCAAATCTTCACTACAGCCGTTCTTTTTGAAAACGTCAACAACTCGACGAGATCGCGCAACATTCCGCACTTACGTGTTTACACGCATAGGTCTATGTCACACAAACTGAAATAGCTCTGCTCCAAATGACTAACTGCTTACTTATCAGACTCACAGTGCTCATTTGGCTTCAGAAGACTTGTATTATGCTGCACAAGCTGTATAGAGTAATTTTATGGTCATTTTGTGTTCTTTTTGGAACTCTAAATAGCCGGACCCTACTGACTTCAGCTGTTTTGGAGAAGGCTGTTACAGAGCTGTGCTGGCAACCTCCCTGTGTGTTATATGGACAAACTTCAACTGGCTGAAACTGTGTTTGAACTGGCATGAGGGTAAGTAAATTATGACCGAATTTTCATTTTTCTTTTAAATACCCTAATAAAGAATGTATATTACATTATATCTCATGCATGTCCTGTGCTTGTTCAGTTCTCAATTTGAACGTGTTTTGCCAACTTTTAGGCTAATTAACCAATATAAAAATGAACTGAGATCTGAATCAGTGCAAGTTTACTTGCTACATAGGTAAATCTCACTTTATCTGGGATTGTGGAGATAATCGTACATCATATCACACACCCTTTTCAGAGGAATGGGGGAGGTGAGGTCACTGGAGCTGCGCTTTTAGTCCTTTGGTATTAAAAGGGCAGCTTATTGGAAAGGACATAGAAAATTCTAAAGGTATCACAGAATTCAACTGAGGTTTAGTAAAGCCTGTCTATAACTCATAAATAAAGGGTTTGTTATGTATATCGTCATCAACTGATGTTTCAGTTATGTGTCAGTTATGTGTCTTTTGGATGATTGTAACCCTAACTCTGAATAATATAGTCATTGTTTTGTTTTAAATGTCAATAAATGAATAGATATTTGTATCTTGCCTGTCTTGTACGCTCTCTCCATAACCCCCCCCCAACCCCCCCACACACCCACCCCCCACCTATTTCTTGCACTTCACCACCCCTTTTCCTGGCATTAAGTCCAGACCTGACACTGACACTGAGTCTGTGTGTCATCCCTCCCTCCATACCTCCCTCCCTCCATCTATCGCTCCAAGGACGAGAGTGCCTGCAGACATGTTTCTCTCTCTCTCTGGTCCCCCCTCCTTCTCCTCCTCTCTTTCGCTCTGTCTAACTCTCTCCATCTTTCTCTGCCTCTCCTCCTCTTTCTCTCTCTCTCTCTCTCTCAGTCAACAAAAGGGAGGTCAGAGGAGCTGGATGAAGGGAGAGTAAAAGAGAGGGAGAGGAGGAGCAGACAGGAAGCAGAGGAGAAGAAAGAGGAGAGAAAAAGAGGACTTTGAGAAGGCATCATACAGTTTGGAGGTGAGTGGGCCTCCACCAAACTCCTCCATTCACCTGCATGGGAAAGAGCAAGACAGAAGGAGAGCAAGAGAGAGAGCGAGAGAGAGAGAGAGAGAGCGAGAAAGGGAGAGAGAGAGCGAGCGATAGAAAGGCTTGGTAGAGGATATGGCAAACCCAGCATACATGACCGTTGACCGTTTCATACTGTCCACTATTTCTTTTTCACCTTTTGCAGTTTTAGACCTGTACAATCCCAGAAAAATCTATCTCAGAACAATTTATATTAGACAATAGATGTTGATGTTGGGATATCTAAGGATGAATGTTGGTATTTGTAAAGTGTTTTTTTGAAAACTATTTGGTTGGTGGTATGCAACATGAGGCATAACCACAGAGAGGAGATGCTTACAGTTAGCAGCCTTATCTATTAGGAAGCTACAAAGACATGAATGAATGTGGCACAACGTGGATATTTCATACCATTAACATTCTTTAATGATGTCGTCACATCAGCTGACTAATACAATATTATTTTTTGCTATTAGGCAACAGAATGAACCAAAATTATTTTGAATTTCTTCACAACTATGACTCTTAACTTCTATTTTCTATATCTTTTAACCTCTACCTATATTCTCTATCTCTCTTTCTGTTAAATTGTTAAATTGATGTTATTTTGACTGTAATCCAAGTTTTGAAGCTTACCTAAATCTCAATTTTGTAAGGTTTGAGTTAAGATTTAGGCAGGCTTCAAAACTTGGTTGAGAGGATAAAGTAATGGCATGGCATGTTAACTTTGCAGGAATATCATGCTGCATTAGGACACTTTATCCTCATTTCGATATGTTACACAAATCCTCATCCTGTAAAAAAAGAAAACAAATAAAAATAAAAATTACACAAAGTAGTTACAGACTGGATCCTCTATATGTTAGAGCTATTGAATAATAAACTTATGTTAATGATTTTTTCCCCAAAATAACAAGAACTTTAGAGCTCTTCATCATTGCTGCACAATGCTGTACTCAGTATCAACAGATATACACGTTTTCTTTTACTTTGGTTCTGTTAGGCCTGAATCTACTAAAGAGGAGAGTGCAAATCGAATTGCGGGTGCCAAAACCTTGTTATCTGATCTAGTAAAACAGCGCACAGGGGATTTGCGCTTGAAATCATGGGTTGATCTGGGTGCGCCATTTTTGCGCTCTGCCTAATTGCATATGCGTTTGTGGGTGATCCAAGGCCAACATGGAAAAACTAAAGAAAGGGATTTATGGAAATTGGCAGTGGATGTGATTTATCAAGAGCCGGTGGCCTTGATCATCTGTTGATTGGAATTTAAGACCTAGGAACCGGTTCAGATCAAAGTGACACATCACCTACACAACATAACATACACCCATTAAATTCCATATCCTATTTAAATGAGAATGTAGACTTAAAAATGGACCATTTAAGCCTCATTGTCAGAGCAGCAGAAAGAGCATATGGAGACTTTTACCTAAATATACAAAAAGGAAAAGTTGCATGCTCTTCTCTCAATCTGCTGACACTTATTATGAACCAATGACCTTGCCTTGAGGAAACCAATGCAGCTAAAACGTTTGTGCGTAATAATTAGCACATTAGCACATATTTAACCGTACCTTCACAAGGTATGCATCCCTCCCACACTGTCACCTATGTCTCAGTCAGGATCTCCTGCACTTGCTCCTTCAAGGGAGATAATGGCTCTTCTTCAGAGGGGCCACCACCAGTAGCTTGCACAGAGGCTTTATATAAATAAAGCCTCTGCGCAAGCTACTGGTGGTGGCAAGCATTTTGGTTAATCTCCTCATATCATACCAGTGCTTTTTTACCTCCGCTAAATGCTTCTGGTGCCCAACTTTCATTCACTTCATTTGTTACATTGTCCCTTTTAGATGCTGGTAAAACATCTCTTATTTGCAGCAGAGAGCTTCCAACATTTCCAGCTCCACTAGAGAGAAATTTGCTCTTCATTAAGTTGCAAACGGGCTATTGTGCACATTGTTTTGCCCCGCAATTCTAATTAATTATCTGTGTCTCTGTTGATTTGTGCGCCCTACTTTAGTAAGTACCTTGCACTGGTGGTACCAATTACACCCATACTTTTTGAGGTGCGCCTGCAATCTACTAACATACTAATATATTGGTAGATCTAGGCCATAGTTTCTCTATTTTCTTCCTTTTGTAGTGTCTTGCTATAATACAATATGTACATTACAAGCATACTCCTAAATGAAAGGATATGCAGGCATTTATTTATAGGAAGCATGATAGGGTTGGTGAGTCATTCACCCCACCTGCTGATGCTGTATTTAGGGTGAAAAAGCCAGAATGCTTCCCTACGAAGCAGCTTCTGGATGATGTCTCCACCTCTCGTTGGTGTGTTCACGTTCTCCATACCCTAAAATTTAAGGGAAACAGCAGAGCCATGATCAGCCTCAATAATGTTTTGCCATTGCATAGTCTACATTCTTGTTTCTGATTGTCCATTGATTTCCTTGTCTTCAGCAATGCATAGTTTTAGTGACCTTTTTGTTTGGCCTATAAGACCACAGGGGAATTTCAACATATATATGACGTGGGTTGAGTTACAGTTAATGAAGTCCTTAATCTCATATTTTCTGCCTTGAAGTGGGTGATAGAAGAATTTGTAGTCAGTTAAATTTGAAAAATGTGCGCAATGACCACAGCAGTAGAATCCTTTGGGTTTATTGGGTAGCCATGTCCTGGATGTAGTCTGAATGGGCATGGCACTATGTCCTATCCAGTCTTTAATACACAACCAAGAGCTTCGATGTAAAGCTTCAATGTAACATCTCTTAGTGTAGGTTTGCTTTTTGGAATGTGCCAATGTTTTAATAACACATTCTTCATCTGACCAGCAGAGGGGGTAAAATCAGTGGAAAAGCAGATGCGCATCTCACTTGGATTCTTCTCTTTCTTAGAGAGAAGAGACATTCTGTTTGTCTTTTTTGTCATAAGCCCCCTCGATGTCATGAGTTCTGTAGCCCCTTTCAGCAAAGTGGGTCTTCAGTTCAATAGATTTGCATTCAAACTCTGTGTTGTTGCTACAGTAGCGTCGTAGCTTGCTCATCTAGTGTAGCCAAAACGCAGTCATTGTCAATCTGCAGCTCCATCATGGAGATCCATTGGACAATTGCCTGTGCTCAAATAATGTTCGAATATATAACAACCAGGCTAGACGGATATCTGAAAAGATTATTCAGTGTCATTCAAAGTAAAAATGAATGGTCTGATAAGGTTTTATTTTCCAACTGGTTACTGTGACCTTTGGCCCTAGTCCCTAGTACACAAGTACGTCAGCACCAAGGGCCCCGCCCCTTTGCTGACAACTCTTTAGCCAGCTGTAGTTTGAGAAACTACTCAAGCCAAAGTACCTCAAGTATGGTGATTGGCTGCCACTTCAAAATACTTTTGTAATGAATGGAAATTCATAAGAGTGAATGAGTTTGATTTTTACTGTGCATGTCAAGTAACGCAAGATCTGCTGGTGACTCTAGCTAGGAAGTCACATGTGGTGTTGGATGCATGTTGCTGACAGTAAACAAAACAGTACACAGAGGAAAGAACCTGAATTGCTGATGTGTATTATTTTATAGATGTCTTACAGACATTATAACTTTGAACCCTCGTGAGTATCTTCGACACCCACAACCCCTTACTTTACGGCTCACACTTCTTGTAGTACTTCTTTAGTTTGTAGTTTTGGATTTCTGTCTGGAAGGTCACCGGAGAGGCATCAATCTTATTTGTTAAGGGTGAGAAGTGGCGAACAAAATGTGTTAGGATATAGCATCGGTATTGGAGGACCTCCAAGAGCAGCAAATGACAGGTTTGAAGGCTTTTCTAGTGGGAGTGGATGTGTTTGCTCCAATCCCAACTGGGTTTGGGAAAAGCCTCATATAGGCCTACCAGCTAGCAGCAGGTTGTCATAAAGAGCAAGTTGTGTTTTGACCCCACATGGGGGCTGGGCGGAGCTTTAGAAGGACAAGAGTCACAATTTGTTAAATTGAGAACTTGGCTATCCAGTGATTACAAATTCTATGATGACAAAGTCACCTCTTTTCATGGGTTTGCTAACTCAAAGGACCATCTCCAGGTTCTGTATCCACACAGAGCTGAAACGTCACCAAGGTTATTTAGCTCTAGCTCCTTTGGCCCGCATCCCTTTAGCCCTAACTCTTTTAGCCCTATTCCCTTTACCTCTACTTCAAAACATTGGTTTGTAGCTTGAAAACATTCAGGTCTGTTAACCTGGAAAACAACTAGCCAGCAAGCTATTTTAGTAAAGCAACTGATGTTAATGTTAACATGTTAACTAGCTACTACTATGTAATGTTAGTGTGTAAATCAGATAGATGTGTTAATAAGACAGTGATGATTAGCTGTCCAGATACTACGATTAGCTAGCTAGCTAACAAGCTGACATTATCTAAACACAAAATGGATCAGGAGTATCAGTGGTGATAATTTTCCAGTTAAGAACAGAAATTAACCATGTCTATCCCATACTGTGTGTTTTAGGGGGGGTTAGACAAACACAAAAACTATTAATAATATGATGCCCATTGTTATTGCCACACAAAGACGCACAGCATCAATCTCTCTCTCTCTCCTCAAACTCCTCCTCAAACACAACGTTACCATGCAAAACTAGAAAAATAGGATCATCAAAAACAACACAGTAAATATGTAAAAAGAATAGCCCAGCAAAAAGTCATGAATATAACCTTCATCCAACGCAGTGGACACGCACAATGCACCCGACACACAACCTACCCGATGCACACACAGTGTGCGCCCGTGTTTGATTAAAACAACGCTACATTCAAAACAATTTAGTAAATCCTCCCCAGCTGTGTCTCATGTCACTTCATCAATCAACCCATGTAGTTTAAATTTGTATTATTTTTTTATTTATTTATCCATTTAGCCATCAAAAAATCTCTGGGAATTTATTTTTTCCATTCCGGGAGACTGAGGCTAATTACCGAAGCCAATCTGGGAGGGTTGGCAACCCTAGTAACTAGTGCCTCTATGGAGCTGTTCCTAGGAATGTTTGGACCCTTCCTTGCCTGTGTATCATTAATGTCATTAACATCTAGCAATGTCTAGCCTGGTGCAATGTCAGCTGACAATGCTACTATAATTACAACAATTATAAATGCATGTGTTTGGGGTTTAGGGGGCTTGTGTGTGTGATTGTGTGCGTGTGTGTGTGTGTGTGTGTGTGTGTGTGTGTGTGTGTGTGTGTGTGTGTGTGTGTGTGTGTGTGTGTGTGTGTGTGTGTGTGTGTGTGTGTGTGTGTGAATGCTTGTATATTACTAGCCCCTTTCACACAAGACATAAGATATGCCTTTCCACTTTTTTTAACATAATGCTACCATTCACACAATACTGGCAATACTGTTAAATCCCACTGTTGTCATTTCCCAGAAACTACGATTAACCGCCAGAGTCAATCCAGATTGAAAACATGGCGGGCTACTCTCTCCGTCTGCCCAGACTCCGAGGATCTCCCATATTTCCAGCATTAGCGTCGTAACGTCTGTGCTCGTGCCGTTAACGTTATGGCATTGTTCGCACATATGGTCGATACAGAACTTTACTAGTAACGTTACAACGTCTTGAGCAGAGAAATTGGCAGAACTGATTTAATGGCAGTTCGACACCGGCGTAAATGTGGCAGCGTGCCGTTACATTTACGGAACAGGCTGCATGTGTGAAAGGGGCTACTGTGTGTTGTACCAGGATTCTCTCCTGGATTTTGTGGTGTTGCTGCACTGATAATATCAAATGGTGATGCTGTTCTGTGCTCAGTAATGGATTGGCTACTTAGACTTTATTATGTCATAGGTGTGCATATCTTTCCCTCTCTGACGATACAATACATATCTAGATGTGTGTCCTACAATACGATGCAAAAACGACACATTAATACATGTGATGATATTATACACTTCGATTCAGCACTGATGCAATTGGATATGATTCAGCACTGATTCACTTCAGTTTAAATCTGATACATCTCATTTAATTGTATTAATTATACTAGGTTCCCTAGTTTGACTCATTAGAGGTGACAAAATTTTCCAAATTCAAAACAAGACATTTTATTTTGAGTGTTTACCTGCACCATTCATAGAATATGTAGAAAACTGAGAATCTTTTAAAAAAAATAAAACGTAAACAAATATCAGTAACTTCCTTTGTAAGTTGTGATTGAGTCAGTTCTTCTAACTTAACTTTGGTATCTGCCAATAATTGCATTAAACCTGGAGCTTCAGAATTGTTTTGAACAATATTGTATGGTTATAACTGTTCAACCTTTATAAACACAAATAACTTCAACAACTGACTTCAAGTCACAAAAGCCATGCAACAAACAATGTCTCTACTCAAGATTCCTCTTCACGAAGATTAACTGAGCAAGTCCAGTGAGCAGTGGAAGATCAAGCTGTTCTCTCCACCACTGCAGCATTTTGCCATTCGAAGGTTATGCTCTCTGTATTTCCACACTTCCTCTTTGTCCTTGTCCCTCAGAGGGTTTGTTGGTAGCCCGGGTTCAAGGAAGTCTCCAAATATCTGATCCATTGCCTTCATCCTTTTGGGTGGATGGTCATCATCTGTGATGAGGAGAAAGTTGGCTTGTAATATAACTTATGAGCCAGCCAGGTGATTCCCAGACATTTTAATAAAAAAAAAAGTCCTGCCTTGTCAGAGGCATTACTAAATAAAGTGTACCTTCACGTGTCTGTAATTTTCACTAAGGTCAGTAAAACCAGCACTGTACTACTCTTACGGCATACCTGTAACTGTGATATCCTGGCACTGGGGGCTGTCTTCACCTAGAGTAGGTTCTCTCACAGGAGAGACTATATCTCCCTGAGCTCTATCACTCCCTGTCCATGTCCTCTGCTGCCTGAGGACAGTAGATAGCATTTAATTTAAATATCAGCTGAAATTGGTTGCTGGTTTAGGGTTAGGGTTATAGTATAGTATAGTATAGTATAGTGTTAACTACACTAACAATCATGTGTGCTGCACAGGCTGGTGTTCATTTTAAGTTTGTGTGAGAGAAAGACAGAGAGAGATACAGATTATGTATTTATAATTAGTTTCTTACTCTCTCATGTAGAGCAGTCACTTCTGCTACAACTCTCAGGAAGGTCGTCTCTCTGCTGTCATAATCCAAAAAGGACAATATTTTAGTGCAGACGCAGTGTAGAGCACATCCTGGAGGCTGCTGTACCTGTGCAGTTTACAGCAGTCACAGCTGTTAAATTACAAAATTTCTGACCTTGTTGTTTCAACGGTTAGGGTTAGGGGGGCAATTATTGAGAGGGTGTGGGTTTCTTCATCATTGTTGCCACTTTCAGAGGTGCCATAAGTTTGATGATGTCCTCAATGTTGATTATGTTGGTAAATCCTCTGCTTTAAGTGTGTTGACCTCCTCAGCATTCCTCACATCTCTACACATCAGAATGACAAAAACTGTGGGCTGCTGTTCCTGGAAACGATCCAGCATGTTAGAGCTCTTCCAATGATGGGGCACGTTTTGGTTCAGCTTGTGAGACGGCAGACCTATAGCACTTACTGCTTTTCACGTAAGACAGCAGTGGCCTTAGAGCTGTGGTGGAAGAAAGAGACTATCTTCTTGACTTTTCCCCAGCACTCTAGCTGCCCCATTCACTTGCGTGGCCTTGTTGGAGGCCAGACTTAAGGTGTGAGCCAGGCATGTAATGTGGGGGCTCATTTGTGCCTCGACGCCTGCAATCAGCATTGTATGTGCATTATCTGTAACAAGCGCGGGATCTTTGTTCTCAAGTTTCCATTCAACGCACGCCTCTTGCAAAGAGTACTGATAATTTTCCTTGTGTGCTCCTCGTTGAATACCCTGGTCTGCAAAACGTGATTTTTCATCAACCAGTCATCCGTAATATAGTGCACGACTGCAACGGAAGACTTGATTGAACATGATGTCCAGCAATCTGTTGTCAGTGCTACTCGCTCTGCATTTGACGGAGACAAAATCACATTGCTTCTTAGTTTCCCGTTGTTTCAGTTATCGCTTTTGAACGTCTGGAATTGTGGCCTTATGCACCTTGAAAGAAGTCGCTGAAACTAGTAGCTGTACCTTCGTCATGTGTAGCTTTGCAGACTCCATGCTTAGATTTCTCATCGGTTTTCGATACCATGGCACCTTCGTACATGGGTGGCGAAGTTTGTGGTGCTGCCATTGTATTTTATTTATGA
Source organism: Centroberyx affinis (assembly GCF_046629955.1). Classification (NCBI taxonomy): domain Eukaryota; kingdom Metazoa; phylum Chordata; class Actinopteri; order Beryciformes; family Berycidae; genus Centroberyx; species Centroberyx affinis. The sequence goes on along the minus strand of NW_027279273.1, from coordinate 194,051 downwards.
CTTGTGCTCTTGACTCTTACCAAGGTTACCGTGACCATTTTTCCAGAATCCAAAATGCTTCCAAACCGCATTAAATAGTGTTTCAGAATAAGACATTTTCCTCCATGCATGCGGACGCAAACTTTCTGATCCTTCTGATCCCTGAGGGGAAGTGGGGGGTGGGGCTCACTCACTCTCCAAAACACACAGGGGCACACACACACACACATACACATACACACACATATCCTGTCGAAACCATTGGGCACAGCTACATGTCTTCTCAGGAATTGATTCTAATTTATTGGCTCTTGTGTTTCTTATTTGATGAAGCCATAGCACTGTCTTGTTGTTGTAAGGGAGTTTCTTAAAGAGACAGTAACGACTACTGCAATACCTAGCCTATATGAGCCTATTATTACAGCTTCACGTTTCAGGGGATGTGACTCAACAGATGTGACTCAAAATAAAATGTGTTCATTACCTGTTCACTTCATGTGTTGGCATGACTGAAAACATGCTGCAACTAGATGGAGTATTGGGTTATAGTACTTCTTCACTCCAGACGTCTTCACTAGATATCATCATTACTGTTTTCTCCTCTGTTGTCTTTCTTCTCTCTCACAATCTTTCTCTCTTCATCTATTGTCTCACACTCTCTTCTGCTTCCTCTATCATTGCCATCTCGCTTCCTCTCACTTTAAATTTTGTATCATTCTTTTTCTTGATATTTCTTGGTACCTATCTATCCTCTGGGTGTGCTTCTTCTCATCTCTCTATTTCCCCCACCTCTCTTTTCTCTCTCTCTTCCTCCCTGTTTGACTCCTTTCTCCCTCTCTCCCTTTCTTATCTGGCTTTCTGTCTTTTTCTCTCCTCCTCTTCTAGGTCTTTGCTCTGATTGGAGGAAAGGCTGGACTTGGTGTGTTCAGGAAGTGTAGAGATAAGGGTTAGAGGTCATGTGTGAGAAACTCACCATGCTGAATTTACAGACTGCTACAGACTGGACAGCAGCCAGCAACTGGTACCATCAAGCCAGCACTCTGCCACCACACAGCACAGGTACGAAACACACTGCCAAACCACAACACCACCACCAAACCGCCGCAACACCACCAAACTGCCGCAACACCACCACAATGCTGCAACACTACACCGCAGCGTCACTAAACATAATGTATAACACAATACAGGTGTTGTCATTGACATAATTTTCTGTTTCTGTAAAAAAAGTGATTTGATCGGGGGTCACAAAATGGTAACAGTACAGAAATTACCGTTGGCCTTGGTTAGCCAGTTAGCATTTTGCAATCACAGTTACTTGTGCAGAAACAGAAAGATATGTCAGTGACAACACCTGTATTGTGTTATACACTAAGCCTGGCAGTGATATTTTTTTTATTTTTTATTTTCACTAATGCTTTCTAATTAACAATGCAATACCTTGTTAGACAATTGTGGGCTTTCAATCTAAGTCTCAATCTAAGTTTTCAAATCTAAGATCTTTTGTCAAGACTTTAGAAACCTTTTCAAGTCATCTAAGTACAAGTCAAAGTCAAATCCCAAGTCACCAGAACCCAAGTCAAGTCTGAAGTCTTCTCTTCATGCATCAAGTCAAGTCTCAAGCAATTCAAATTGTGACTTGAGTCTGAATCAAGTCCAAGTCATGTGACTCGAGTCCCCACCTCGTTTCAGAAGAACTGAGTAGTTAGCATGGGCAGTGATAGCCACCATGGCTGAACAGACAAAGAAAAGGGTGCCACCTAAAGAAACTCATACTTCACCAACAGAAAAGCAAAGGAAAAAGGCGTCACAGTACTGGACACACTGTTGGAGTGATCAAGTGATCTCTGGGAAGTGTTTTATTTTTCCCTCTTTCTCTTAGATGGCTGTGTTGTGGATGAGGTGGGGTTGGGAATCGTGGGAGCGGAAGGAGGTCGAAGACAGAGGGAGGAGGTCGATGAGTCCCAGCTCCACCTCCAGCTGAAGAGGAAGCTGCAGAGGAATCGCACCAGCTTCAGCCAGGAGCAGATTGATGCTCTGGAGAGAGGTCTGTACCCCAGGTCCAGGCCTCGGCCTCCTTACATGGAGAGAAAGAAGGCAGCTCTGTTGATGTCAAGGACCCCTAAAACAGATAGACATTTGTTTATTTTGTCTAGATTTGCAATTACATCAAAAGGGAAAGTGAACTGGAGGAACTCTGCATGCTGGGTATTTTCTAGATCAGGGTTTCTCAAACATTTTCATGCCATGGACCCCTAAATAGACACCCAACTTGATTAAGTTTTGTCCCCAGGACTTTTTGTGGGCCCCAGGGGGACAAACAGTCATTGAAGCATCAGCTAATGGGGGTCCAAAGGTTTGTTGGGCATGCTGGTGGCTCAATTGCATACCTAACCCCTACCCTCCTCTCATCTTTCACATCTCTCTCTACTATAAAACTGCATTACAGCAAAAAACAAAACAAAAGAATAGATACTGTTTTACATCCTCTAATTGGGATGTATAGTATCATTTGATTATGATGAATTCAAATGTTGTTCATTTTGCTGGGGACCCCACGGAACTCCATCAAGGACCACTGGCGGTCCCTGGACCCCACCTTGAGAACCACTGATCTAGAACACCAGACAAAGAGGTGGGTGTAGATTAGCGTGGCCATAAATGTCAACTGTCCATTTACTCCCTTTAAAGGTATAGAAAGCATGAGCCTCTATCTGTCATGGGTGGTTTGTTGATGCTATATTGAATATGTAACCCTAATTCTAATCTTAACCCAAAATCCAAGTCCTAATCCTGAACTAAACTTAATCTTTACCCTTACCCTAACCTAAACCTAATCCTCATTCTTAATCCTAAACCCAAATCCTAACTCTAAACTAGTCGCTTGAAGAAGTGAGGATCAGCCAAAATTTCCTCAGTCCAATGATCTAAAGCTCAAATTGGTGCTCACAAGGATAGAAGAACACACACACACACACACACAGACACACACACACACACACAAACATACACACCATACATTATTATTTCATTCAAACAGTGTCTCTCCACCTGCCAGAGTTTGAGAGGACACATTACCCAGACGTCTTTGCCAGAGAGAGGTTGGCAGCTAAGATCGACCTTCCAGAGGCACGCATCCAGGTAGTACTGTGGCATTAGTGTCTAACGTTGTGTTTTACGACCCCCTACTGGCCATGTTTGGGTATTACAAGTGAAACGTGTGCAACGAAATGAACCTCTTCAAAGCACTAGCATAATGACATGGACAGGCCTAAAAGCTTGTATTTAGAAGGGATTGTTTCTGTATGGACATGTATTCTTTTGAAATTATTTTGCCTTTTGAGTATTATTTTTATTTATATATTTTTATTAAGTACCTGTAAATTTAGCCACTTGCAGAACATAGCATACCTGATTACAGATGCTGACACTAATATGTATTGAGATTGATGTGTGGATAGTTTTTGTGTATTCTCCACTAAATACTGTTTAGTAGGTGATGCACAGTTCTTTTAGTTATAGTTATTCTAAAGACTCTGATTTATGTTGTGTTTGATAAGTTGATTAATTGGACGATCAACAGGTATGGTTTTCCAATCGACGAGCTAAATGGAGGAGGGAGGAGAAGTTACGTAATCAGAGGAGGTCAGGAGGCGGGACGTCCTCTTCCCAGCAGACGCCTACCCCTCTCAGCACTTCCTTTAACCCCACTGTCTATCATTCTCACCATGGCAACTCCTCAGGTACACAGCTCTTCAAACTAAGAACTAGAAGAATAACTGGACTTGTAGCACAGAGGTGTTGATGATATACTCATGGCTGCCCCTTGGATGATTAAGTTTATCATATCACATTGGTATTATACAGTAAGGATGTGTGTGGGTGTGCGTGTGTGTTTTTCAGGATCCATACACAGCAGCCGTAATGACACCTCTCTCTCTGGGTATAGCTCTCTCTCAGTTTTCTCCAATATGCAGGTATGCACACACACACACACATACACACATACACACACACACACACACACCCCTCAGGGGTTTTCACTTAATTTTTTAGCCCCACATTTGCGTTTTTGCTCTGCTACTTTTCCATGGTCATATTGTTGGGTAGATCCAGTCGCAATTAATGCACAACGTAAACCATCTGTCACTGGCAACATCATTGTCATTGTCTATGTGTTGCACCCTAAAACAATTGTGCAATGCTTACTTGCATTCATTGGGCCAATACATATTGTAGACCTAAACCCACATTACTAGCAGAATAATGACAGAGAACAAAATCTTTCTTTTAAGGTTTTTAATAAAGATAATAACAACATTAAATTCTGACTTTCCGATTCATATTTACCACTTTATTGGCTCCATCCTAGAAAGAAATAGTCCTGCTGAGATTCAAAATCTCATTTCCAAGGGAGTCCTGGTCAAGATGCCTTAAAAACAAGACAATATAAAGTTAAAAAAAACAAAAACAAAATTAATTTAACCTTTATTTCACCAGGAAATAATCCCATTGAGATTCAAAATGTCATTTCCAAGGCCAAGATGGCTTAAAAACAGGACAATATAGAATTAAAAAACAACATCAAAACAAACACAGTAAATCACAGAGTGACATAAACACAACAATCTACATTCAGTCTAGGCTACAATAGGTACATACTGACTTTTGTCACACATAGACTTCCATATTAGTGATCTTTTCTTTTCAAATTCCACTTGTGCTGTTGTTGAACATTGCTGCCACACGATGGCGCCAAAACACTTTGATGTTTATGTTCATGTGCATCCATTATTTGGCAGTTTGGAGCTTTTGGTGCGTGAACTGAGTGATGTGAAGAGTGAGGTTAACTAGAATACCTTTTCAACAAATGAAAAATTACTGAAAATATGTGCTGTATTCTATCCATCAACCTTTATTAGCCCACCTGTAATTACATTTTATTGAATTCATTGTTTTATGAATATTGGATCACCATGAAATGTCATTATTTAATTGCTGTGTTCAATCCAGTCTGGTATTAGAGTTTGATTCTCAATTTAATGTAGTTCTCAATTTTCAAAGCCTGTAACCGCTAGTGTAATGTAGTTCTAATAATGTGGAAATGTATCTTAGAAAACGTAATATCTGGGACATCTGTACAGCTAGCAAAGTCCAGCAGTCTGTCACTCAGTCATTAACAAAAGCAGTTAAAAATATACTGTATATAGCGGCCATTAGTGGGGTCCAAGCCCATGGGGCAAATAAATTCTACATCAGTTCTACCAAGGGAAAATGGTTTGGATTGTCAAAAATCTGGGCAATAGCCGTAATCTAGGAAGTCCATATCAGTTCAGGTCTTTATTGTCCTACAAGGGGAAATTCATTTTGCAGCAAGACACAATAAAACAATAAGAACACAATGCCACGTAGTACAGTACAAATACAAACAATTCCATACAATAAAGAGTCCTTAAAACAAAATTAAGTGCTTAAGTGTGCAAAACGCAGAAGTAGAAAGTGCAACATTTACATTGTGTGCGAATGAAGCATATTTAATGCATGTGGGATACAAGAAAATTTATATCTGTTACACTTTACTCTAGGGGGCCGATACCTCCAGCCTGAGGGGAGAGAGTTGAATTCCTTAGAGAGAGGGTGGTCCGGATTTACTAAAATTGACCTCGCTTTAAGCATGACCCGGCAAGTAGAAATATCTAACAAGGGGAACTGCTGCTCAAAATTTCACTGAGATTGGATTAACTGGATTAGATTAGAAAGAGCAAAAAATAGGTGTTGTATATAATTCAAAATGGCAGAAAACTGTCACAACTGAAATGAAAAAAACAATATGTGCAATGGATTTGTGTTGAGCCACTGAATCTGAAGAAAACTATTTTTCATTCTAGGCCTTAGGTTTAATAGTTACTGGCCAAAATGTAAACTTTGCTGTCATCCAGAACTTTCTTCTTAACACACCAAGTATTGTATGCACCCCTTCTCTCTCACAGGTTTTGGCATATTGCCGAGGGACTTTTATTAGAAACATACTAATATAATTCTGTAGAAGAAATATTATTTTTTCATCTCTCATTCCATGCAAGGAGGGGGTAGCAGGGTGGGGTTGTGGTCAAAGTCACAGTCAAGAGATACCATTGTATCAGATCAGAATCAGAATCAGATTTATTTTCGCCAGGTACATTTTCACACACTAGGAATTTGGCTTGGTGAGGTTGGTGCAGTGCAATATACAGGCATTTAGACAGACAAATAAGCAGCAATCAAGCTTTACAAATAGAATTTAAATATCAAATGTCAGAGACAAAGAAGAAAAGCAAGAAGAGATTCCTGAAAATACAGTACAATAAGTGTGGTGACTAAGTGAGTTATCGAGGGGCTTTTTACAAGGGCTCTGTAGTAAGTTGCATTTAGTCTCTGACCAAAGTACCAAATATGAATAAATAGTGTCACTATACAGGAAATACAAATATGATAGATACAAATATGTATTTATAGACAATTAGTATGGAATTGTGCTCAGAGATTCAGTCCAGAGTCAGTGAAAGATAAGGATTGTTTGTAAGCCCATCTGCCATGGGGAAGAAACTGATGTGGTGTCATGAGGTTCTGGTCTTGATAGACCGCAGTCTCTTGCCAGAGGGGAGTCTCTCACAGATGAGATGAGTAGGGTGAGAAGGGTCAGCCATGATCTTCTCTGCCCGCTTTCTGGTCCTGGAGGTGGAGAGAAGTCAGGCTGCAGCCGATCACCTTCTCTGAAATTAGAGCCATAGTGACTGACAATGCAGAGCATTTACATTTGAAAATGTAAAGGTATTGTTTTATGTGGCATTACTGTGCTTGTTCTGATGAAACTCAAAAATATCTAATATTTGGTGTCTCATAAGCTTTGTGTTTGAACAGAGTATATAAATTGATGCGATGAAGTACAATCACTGAAGGTGTTTAATTTCCTTTTGCATAGTTTTTGGTGTTTTGGACACATATGGTCTTGTATTTTTATATTGTACAAAACAATACAGGACTGGGATCCAAAAGTATGACTTGAAAGTCTGCTGTATTTAGATCAGACGGTCCTACTTTTACTAAGGTACTGCTTCAGCTGAACATTTGTGCAATGCAATGTTGATTTCAATAAATTGGGGCATCATTTAAATTTAATTTTAAACACATTTTTGATCTTTAAATTGAGCAAATATTTTGCAGTGTTTACTCATTGTTATTAATGAGATATATGTTACAAGATTATAAGGTTTTAGTTAATTTCCATGTATTTTTACATGGAAATTATTCTACATTCAGTGTTCTAAATGGGTTTTAGAACACGTTTTAATCGAAATTTAGATTAGCAGTATTTGAGTGTATATAAATGTTTGTGTGTGTGTGAATAAACACAACGAAATAGATCTCAAATTACAGTTTAGCCTTTTAGAGTTTTAGAGTAGTCAGGTAGTCATTACATAACTGTAGTTTAAATGGTAATATTAGTAAACAATTCCCATCCCTACTACTATACTACTATGCCCATATTATGTCAGTGTGACTTGCTTCCTAGAGTTTGATCCAGGAGACATCTCCAGACTAGAAGTCCAGTTGTCTGAATTCTGATATTCTCACACTTTTTCTAACAACAGTTTCTCCTGTCTCCTTTTCCCCTAACTCTATCTACTCTTTGTCCTCCCAGTCTTCGTCTTCTTCCTCCTATTCCTGCATGCTCCCTCCCTCCCCCTCCACCCTTTCCTCTCTGTCCCGCAAGTTCGATTCCCCCCCTTATCCCTCCCCTCACTCTGCCAACACCAACACAGGTGAGTCTCTTCTCCTGATGTGTGTGTGTGTGTGTGTGTGTGTGTGTGTGAGTGTGTGAGTGTTTGAGTGTGTGTTTGATCTACACATGTACATGTAACTGGTTGGGATTACATGAGCCTATTTTTGTGGATGATGGAGACATTTACAGTTCAGTTAGGAAAACACATATTTGGTTAAAATCTTTATTGAATACGAATGGCAACGCATTTTTTAGTTTTACGCACATATCCAATTGCACTATAACCTACCAATCAGGAACACTTTTAATGTGCTCCCTGATCGGTAGGTTGTCCTGAATTTACCCTACCAGTTTTGTTGATTTTTGCAAAAAAAAAAAAAAGGCCCAATTGGCCTTGACTAAGTGCTCCTGGTCCTCGCAATAGTCCTCAAAAAACTTTTTTTCTTTTTTTCTTTTTTCTTTTTTTCTTTCTTTCTTTCTTTCTCTCTCTCTCTCTCTCTCCTTCTCTCTCTCAGGTTATCTATCCTCCGGTGCATCGGTAGCAGCACAAGTACCGGGAGCTGATCAGGACTTGGGCCATTACTGGACCAGACTTCAATAAAAGTTGTCATACTTATTCAGTAGATCACATTTCTGCCCACAGCATGGAAAAGAGATGCCATTAACTCACCCAGACCACTGAGCCTGTTTACCCTACAACAACAGAGAGGACCACCCATGTAGACAATGTCCTGTAGGCTGATGTGTAGCAGCTATCACGGCACTGATCAACAGCGTCATGGATGATCCTAGCCACAATGCCACATAAACTCAACAATCTCATCAGAAAGGGTAATAAAACATGGCAACACAGCAAAATAACGGCAACCCAAATTGACATACTCAATAAATCACTGATGTGAGCAACTGGAGAGAGGACAGGCACATACAATACAGTAGAGAAACAGATTCATCACCAACTTCTATTTGGAAATTTAGTCTGCTACATTTCTTCACCTATAATAATTCTGGCAAAATAAGTTTTGGGTATAGCTGAATTTCCTTCAATTTTACTAGCCCCGCAAACAATGAAATGACCATCAGTCAGATGTGAAAATAGCCTGCCATAAGTGTTAATGCTTGGAGCTACAAATGACAATCAATGTGAATGGATTCCCACTGCCGGCTGTGTTTGAGCTGGGGACAGCCAGTCTATCAAACTGTTCTTCAGCCCATCTCAAATTGTAAAGATGTCGGTTCTCTCCAAGACAACTTGATCAAGTATTGACTTGGCATTCATGGATTTGATAATTACCTTTGGAATCATACTTTGGCCGTTAGATATCATGTCAAACACTTCACGGAGGACACAAGAATGCACAAGAACTGAGAAAGACCCATGGACAAGTGCATACTTCTGGAAAACGATGAGAAACTGGGATACATGGACGATGTACTAACCAACTGCATTAATTGTAGTAATTCAAACCATAGCTTTGATATTTTGGCCTCATTTTTTTATCATTTGCTCTCCCTCTCCCTTATAACTTCAATCATTACTGTCACTAAACCCAAAGGGAAATAATATAAAAGGAGACAGGTTTGTGCAGTACTGAAAGAAGTCCTGTAATTTATTTTACACCCACCAAGAAAATGACAAACGTCTTAACGTATAATATTTCATATGACTTTTGTGCATGAGATTTTATACTGTTGCTAATGACAATCAAGCACTGGGTAAGGTAGCCAATGACAATCAAGCAGCAAAGTGGATGCACAAATCAGAATCAAGCATGGACTTCATCTGCACAATGACAGCCAAGCAATGATTTACACTGGCAACCATGGACAGCTGAAGAGACAACAAACTAGAAGACAATCAAGACAAAAGACAATCAAAATGACGAGGAAACTAGTGAAAGATAGCATAGTCATACTGTGATGACTTATTTTTGTTATGTCTGTGCCACTGTTGATTTTTTCAATCTGAACCCCCCCCCCCCCCCAAATGCCTCTATTTCACCTGATCAGTTAGTACTGTGAATTTACGAGTGAGTGTGTGATTGAATGAACGTGAGTGCACTGTGACATTTCTGTGTGTAAGAGTGCTTGTGTATATGTGTGTCATTAGATGATAAATATTTTTGTGTATTTACCCTTTGTGAAGCTGTATGAACCAGAATAAAAAAAAATATATGAATTTGCTGTCATTAAGGTGACCTTTCACCAATATTGTGGTCCCATTTGTTCTATTTCAATAGGATTTTACAAAGATTAAAAAGAAAAGACTTTTTTAGTCCCCCAAATGTTATTACTCGTGAAATGAATTGATAATTGTGATGCTGGAAACATGTTTTCATGTAAGGAAATGTGGTATAGCCAGTTTGAAAACCTGGCTATACCACAAACCTGCTTTGACATGCTGCTTTGAATGCAAAGCGTTTTCAGTGCTGCAGTTTGCCTGCCTTTAGATCTCTTGTTTGTTTCTCACTCTCAGCAGCATTTCCTGCCTATGTGACTGTGGATTTCCTGTCACTAGAACGCCACACCCACAGCAAATAAAGCTGTAAGGAGAGAGAAAATATCACACATAGACATAAAGACAGTTCTTTTTACACATTTATGAAAAATAAGGACATAACAAACTGGTCCTAATAAGCCTAGAAAATTTTGCGAACATAACTAAGCTTACTGTAGGGTGATTTTGGAGATTTTCTTGCAGGATGGAGAATGTTTGGTAAAGAAAATGACGGGAAGGAATTTCTTAGAGTCCCAACAGTCTCAACCAACCATTTCAAGCATCAAAAAAAATTGTGATAAGCATAATCAGGAAAGGAAAGAATCATGTCTTCTTGTATTGTACTGGACACATACGTGCAGATAAACACAACAGGCACATGAACACACTCTTGACCTCTCGGTTCACACAAGCAGTCCCAGTCCTGACCATATAAGGTCATATATTCCAGTTGTTGGGTTCCTATGGCGAGGGCAGCTAATGAAGTCTGGAGTTAATGATGTGGTGAGAGTGGTAGAGGATGCTACAGCAGATAATGTGCAGGACTAGACCTCCTCCTTCATTAACAGCTATCCCCCATAGACCAGCCCCCCCACCCGGCTCTTATCATGAGCACTTCATGTTGTTTATCTACCAACTTTCAACACAAGCCTGTGACTATCACTCTATCAGCACCCTGCCCTCTTACCAGGCCATCATTTCCCATCCTGCAGTCTGCTGCTCCTTTCCTTCTTCAGTTCATTTCAATTCAATTAAACTCCACTCAAATCAATTCAATTCAAATCAATTCAACTCAGCTCAGCTCAGCTCAGCTCAGCTCAGCTCAACTCAACTCAACTCAACTCAACTCAACTCAACTCAACTCAACTCAACTCAACTCAACTCAACTCAACTCAACTCAACTCAGTTCAGTTCAATTCAATTCAACTGAATTCATTTCAATTCAATGAGCTTTATTGGCATAAAGTCCAATTCAGTGTATTCTTTATTTTTCTTTCTTTCTTTTTTTCTTTCTTTCTTTCCATAAGTTCATTTTAGAACGCGCATAACTGATAGTCGCTCAGCAGACGACTCTGGGACCAAAAAATTGCTATGTTCCAGAGAGGGAATGTCTATATGGGCCGAGTCACCAGATGAAACAACTTCAGTGTCACTGAGAATATTGACTCACTATCTTAGCCAGCCATCCATCAGAGGTGGAGGTAAGACCTGGAGGGTCGTGTCTGGCTCCACAGCAGCTCTGTGTGTGTGTGTGTGTGTGTGTGTGTGCACGCGCGTGTGTTTGTATGCGTGTATCTTCCTGTGTGTCTGACTGACTTATTCTATATCAATAGACAATAACACAAACATAGATTAACAGAGAATTTAAAGTGGTAAAGTGTTTCCATCTTTGGTGCTCAGCGCTCATTGCTGTCACAGTACTGTGACGTAGTCTTTTTCCTTGGATTTTTTTGTTCATGAAGTTTGAATTTCTGTAGGTGGCACTCTTTTTTTTGTCTGTTCAGCCATGGCTATCGCTGCTCATGCTAACTACCCAGTTCTTCTATTGATTCCAAACAAACTGGAAAGGTAAAATGCATCATTTTCATGTGATGGATTTTTGCCAGGAAAGAGCTACCAGACACCGGGTGTTTAGAACAGCAAATAGAAAAGCTTTCATGAACTGGCTATACCGCCATTGTGTTGTATCAATCAGACGGAGAGTAACAAAACAGACATTTATTATATGATTATTAATCCATTTTACTTTAGAAGTCACCAGCTAACACAGTAGCAGGAGTGCTATTTAGTGGCATTTTAACATTGACCTTTGCCTGACCTCTAGAAAGTTTTTAGAGCCATCAAACATCTGCCTCTCTTTATCTCTCCCTTTCTCATCTACCCACCCACCCCCCCTCCTCCTATCTGTGGTCTCTGGGTGTCTGTTGTTTGTTTCCTGTCACAGAGGAAGTGCCTCGCCCTGCTGCCTGGCTCCCCATTGGCCCCGGCTCTGAGGAACAGTGATTTTGGTGGGGGTGGGGGGGGGGCAGGACAGGGTAGATAGATAGAGGGACCACGACATGGAGAGAGGGACAGGGGCGCAAGACGGGACAGAGGGCAGCAGGCAGGAAGATCAGGAGTGCAGAAGTGTAAAAATAAAGAGGGATGAGTGTTTGAGAGAGCGGCCGACTCGATGCGGACGGAGGAAGTGGCTTCGTGTCGCAGCAGGTAAGCATGCAAGCGCCAATGCAGGAGAGAGCTGAAAAGTGTTTGCTATGAGACCTCTGAAATGACACATATTGGATTTTGAATTGAATTTTATTTGGTCAATTTGTTTCATGTGTTGGGTTTTATTGTTCATATACAGAAATAAAGTTCTGCTAAAATTTGGAATATGCTATAGCGTGCTATTTGAATTTGTAACGGCAGCTGCAAGTTTCAAAAGTTATTTTCTGTGTTAACCAAACCCCTTTATTTTATCCCTGAAATGTCCTTAATTTCTCCATTACATAAGCATTAATTATGCATTAAAAATAACAGCTTTAAAAAGTAAGGTTAGTATCATGGGATTTATTCATGGGTTGATTCACAGAGACACTTGTAATTAAGGGATTTTTCATGCCTTTTGTGCATGGTTTACAGGGTTATTAAGTGGAAATTAATGGAAAAGTTCATGTTTTTCAATCAGTCAAGATTAAGGGGGTGTTTAAGGAGGTTTAATTAATTTTAAGGGGATTTTGCATGAATTAAGGGGTGAATTCATGTAAATTAATGAAAATGTAAGGTTATTTTAAGGGATTACTGGTATTGTGAGTATTGTGACTTATTGTCTTGGGAATTGTAACTGTGTGCTACTTCCTTCCTTCATGCCTCCCTCTTGGTCTGGTCACTCCCAATCCTTGTACCAGTGTCTTTATACCAAGGTGACGCTGGACAGGATTGGGGGGGGTTGTGCCAAGGATTTGGCAGCATGGGTTTATGTTTGTGGGGGAAAAAAGAAAGGAAATGTCCTTGTCATTCATGATATCTCGTGTTGACTTTTCATATCATATTATATCAACTGCCTTGTCTATCAATCTTTAATCAGATCTCATTCATTTTTTGTATAATGTTGTCTGTAATTACTTGTGGTGGTGGGAAATGTTTGTTGTGTTTTGGTCATTTCTGAATAAAAACAGACCTTATGGTCGTTTGAGAACATTTTGTTATTCTCTTTGCAATGTTTTAGGGGAGACAATTGTAACACTTTTCACATTTCTGTCCATTTCTGTCCATTTCTTCTTGCTCATTTGAGATAGATTTTTCTAAATCTGGTGTAAACTTTTTACATCTGTCTGTTACAGTTATTCTGTCTCAAAGACAGGTGTTACAATGTGTTGTTACATTCTACCTCACATCCTGGGTTAGTTGTAACACCACTTAGGGCAAAATGTAACACCTTTTGTAAAATCATGAATTGGATCCAAACCACGCCATTCCAACTAAAATACTAGTTTAGTTGGAATGAAACTAACTGTCTCATTAAAGCTAATATCCACTGAAAAACACTTTCTATTGCACAAAATCAGCCTCCTTTTAATTTTCAGCTGTCTTTAGACAGGGAAAAGCAATTAAGCAACTAAGAAGGGAAAACATCAAGATAGACTTAGCAGATTGGAGATTTGACCACACAAAACTATCATTTGACATTAGCCAACAATTTGAAGAAGATTACTGTCAGTTACCATACTATAACACAGTCAATCCTGAACAGATTTGAAGGTGGGGGGGTATCCAATAAAAAATAAAAACCAAGACGGAGTGTTGTAACATCTGGGTGAGTACACACAAGGGACGATGTAACGATTTTCTCCCTCTTTTGTCACGTGCTAGTTTTCAAAATATGCACTATGTTTCAGCTACTACCTTGTTACAAATTTACAAATAATAAAGTTGTAAATAATGGACTTTATTATTTTAATCTGTGGACTGTCAGTAGATGTTAGCATGCATTGCCACTTTGATTGTCCCTTTAATGTCTGTCTTTAAACTAGCTATTGTTGAAAACATAAGCTACAGATATGAGCTTGAAACTGTGATAATATTGTATATTGTTTTATTTTCTTTACAATATGCTCAGTCTATATCATTAAAATAAATTGCTGGATTTTGTTCAATTTTTTTTTTTCTGTATATAGATCTAAGAAAACATGTCTGAACATATACTATAATTTAATGATAATAAAAAGATTGATATGTTTTTGGTAAGCATTCCAAGCAGTCCCTTTGTAATTAGTGCACAGTGTAGTTCAGTGAGTATGAGTGTGACCGCATGGGTACTCTCAACCATAGAATTGCATAGCACCTAATATTACAATCAACTAATGAGACCCACACAAGTTGTTCAAATGAATGAACCAAAAAGAGACGTGTGTTTCAGTAGAAAAACATGCAAGTTGCTTTATTTTCATTAAAATCAGACTTATTTGTCAAATCATTAAGGGGAGAGGGACAGGAGGCCCAGACCCACCGGAGTATAGGGGCTCTGCTACCACCAGTGCAAGAGAGTAGCCGGTGAACAGAACTGCACTGCACAACAATCTACACGCATTAGTGATCATACGCCAAACAAGTGGATTTATAGTGATTCATTGTGTGATAATTAATACCAGCAATGAACAACCAAACCTGAATTAAACTAAACACCGATGCTATCTCCTACCCACACCAGTGGACCTGCAGAGAATGATTCCTCTCCGGTAATGGGCCTGACACCAACCAAAAAGCTTTAGAGGGGATGTAAGACAGTAAAAAAATCCCTACAAAAAGCAATGTTATTGCATCAACCTGATTACAGTATTATACAAACAGCGGCTGGCAGCCTCAGCCACAACAAGGCTTTCCTGCAACACAACAAACAATACAAATGAAATTCGACATTTACCTCCAGACCAAATCGTTCATTTCCTGTAGTGCAATACCTCAGGGAGACCACTCCCCTACAAATACCGCTAACAATGTTATATTCATCTTTTATGCACCACACTTGAACAGTCACACACCACAAGGCAAGCACAATAGGTAGTACGTCTGGGATGTCCTAAAGATGACACAAGGTTGAATCACTTGCCTCCAATCAAACAATATTTTACAGCAATATCCAATAAGAGCATCATACCTCAACGTGGTTCTAACTTCTCACCCTTCCCAATGCTACTGCTGCAATTGGAACACTGATCACCGAAAAATTATGAATATGTTAGTCATAGAACATGATAGGAATTAAAAGCAAATGCGTAGCTGCAAACAGGTTCAGGTTGGGTTGCTGCTAGTGATGTTACCCAAAAAAAACAATGCAGTGTACTTAGAAGCAGTATATCAAGGCTTGATTAGTTTTGCCATAAACATCAATATCAATAATGTCCGAAGCTTTATTCGGCACACGATCATGTGACGTGAAGTGAAGTGAAGCTCCAGCATTGGTTTCAAGGGTACAAGGAAGTTGCGGCGTCGACCCAGTCCACAAGCACTTTCACTGCCCAATTCATCAAGCACTATCACTTCAACAAGCACTACCAAGCACTTATTTCTTGATTTAGAGTTCATATATGAAGTCTACATGAGACTTGCTTATGAAATAATAAGGAGCAGGTTCCCTATAAATACCAGATGTAGCCTATTCTAGGATTATAAAGTGATATTAATAGCTTCTATGCAATTTGGTAAGCAACTTAACATACCTAAGTAGCAATCAATTGACTGTGATGCTATGCTATGCTATGCGGTTGGCAAGCTAATTAATCAGACATAGGCTACACTTTTTAAACCAAAACTTGTTATGATTAACCTACTAAATTTATTTTGTCCTTTGACTCCCTCATAGAGTGATTTTTCATTTGCCACTTGGTAATAACCATATTCTCCAGCCTAGACTACACCAGCCTACTACACCACAGAAATGCTTTATTGATTAACTTTTTTTTTTTTTTTTAAATAATGTGATAAAGGCTGGTAAATAACAAAATAACAAAGTTAAACATTTTCATAAGAAATGCTATGGTAGTTTGTACCTTGTGTTAGGCTATCTCTGCAAAATACCACTCTTGGATACCAATGACCCATTTCGGCCACCATAGAGACATAGAGGCATAAAATAGGCCACGCCCATCGTGGGGGAAACCGCTGCACCGCTTTCCATTCACCTTGTGTGACTGAATGTACATCATTGTCATTATTCCACAAATTAGTGGTGGGCTTCACAGCCAACAAACTTAAAAACCGTGAATTACAGTTTTTTGGGCTCCCGAGTAAAACAAGGGAGTCGTTGAGAAGAAAAATGGGGATCTAGGCCGTAAGTAGAGAGGCGCTGACAGTGGTACATGGTAGAAGAGGGAGAAACTTTGGGACCCTGACACTAAGTACACTTATAAATGTGGCCAGCATTTTGTCACTGGTCAGTAACTTACCAGTAATTATCTAAGATAACCTAAATGTTAAAATGTGTTACCATGCTGTTCTAACATTAGGCTGCTGCTAAGCTAACATTACTGAGCCAGTTACCTCTCTATAAAACAGATGAGTTGTGTTCATGTGTGGGTCTCAGGATAGTTTGCTCTGTATTGACTGCCAGTCCAGGGTGCAAAAGTAATGAGAAATCTCACTGACTTGTTAGCTAACATAAGATAGTTAACAACAATCCACTTTAATAACCAATGTCATGTCAGCGTCTCTCAAACTTATAGTCTGAAAAGCATAGCTGTATTTCCAATTTTTAAATATGAAGTGAAATTATTCAAAGTCAACTTATTATCTTACCTGGTGATTAAATTAAGTAGTGGTAAATGTCGAAGTATTTCACTTCAGGCCACTGTATGGGATCATTCAGCTTTATTGAAAAAGGACATTGATGGAGGCCAATTAAGTTCATTTTTTCAGTGTACCTTCTCCTCAGTGTGCTGAAATAATTCTTTGACAGACTTGTCTACTCGAAAACAGGAAAAACCTTGTCAGGCTGTCCATATTTGTTAAGATTTCCTTCCGATCGCCATTTTTGCCCGTTTGTTAGCGATATTGTTTTCCCCCACGGTGGACGTGGCTTTTGAAGTATGACGCGCTCTGCAGTGTGTCTATAGCCTCAGGGGGTGTGTCTTGTACTGATATAGCATCAAGGGGGCGTGTCTTATACAGACGTAGCCTGTGGGGGGCGTGTCTTATAGGGAGTCTGCAGGCTGCAGATAGACTTAGGCTGCGGTCGAATTGTCTTTTTGCTTAGGAAGGTTCCTAACTGAGTGAAATGACCCGGAAGTATCTAAGTGGCAGCCATGATAAGAGCTGTGAATTCTCTAAATGCTAAGGAAAGGTGCTTCAATGCTTCCTTACTTAGCTCCTTTAGCAGAGGATACACTGGACCATCCTTTATGAAAGGAAAGGAGCTAATGCTGTCCCACAATTCTTTGCGACGCACCATTCGGCTGTTCACGAAAACAAACAATCATGACCGACAAGGGACACAGATCATCATGCAAGTTACCGTTGCTTATTAAGCATTTTCCATCTTATGCCATAACTTGCTAATATGTTTTGATCTTTCAACAATATGTTAAACCCATAGGCGAACTATGAACATTACGCTGCTGTTGTAAAATGATCAAAGTGAAGTTAATGTTGTAGCCTAACCTATGCTCAGTTTGCATTAGTTATTTCTTCATTCTGAGCATTGTTGTATTGCAGCCTTTAGGAATATCATTAATTAATTTCGCTTCAGTTACAGATGCTGAAACCCTTGCCTTAATAAAGGCCTGTATCAGCCATAACAACTTCAAAGCACAATCAAGTCAACATTCAAGGTGTTTACTGAGTTGTGTGGTGGTTCTTAAGCTATTATATGCATAGGCTTATAATGGGATCATCAGCATATTAACCATAACACAGAAGTCTGTCTTTCAAGAAAAAGGGATATGAGACATTGATGATGTTTTTAATTCAGCATGTTTGAAACTTAAGAATGATGATATGTACAGTAGTGACAGTAGATTTGTAGGCCTAACATGTTATGCCTATCTTGCATGAATTTAGTAATTATTTTCATACAATCATACTAATTGGGATTCATGTCGATAAATATAAGTGGACAGGAGGGTGAGCGTGAGCAACCATTCTCTTTTGTGACTGGTAGCCTATATTCCTTTTTTATTTCAATTCCAACCTTGGTGATGAAGCAATATTTTTCACCGGGTTGTCCACGTTTATATAGCCTGCATGAAACAACACGGTAAGAACGCACGGGGCGAAGTATCTAAGATGCACTTTTAGTAGTCCATCTTCGGAACATTGTAGTTTCACCACGGCAGACCCACGTCATTAACATCCACCGTCGCATAATTACGTAGCCTAGTGTAAGTGCAGTCGGATTCTCTTAGCACCGTGGTTGTCTTTTCCTAAGCCCTTATGAATTCTCCTTCACATCTTTCCTTGACCTCATGACGTTTTCCAATGAGGTCAAGGAAAAGTGGTTAGGAATAGGAGTTAGGACGTATTTTTTTGACTATTCGACCTTACTTGGAGATGGATGCAACATCAAAGTAGTACTGAGTGAAGTAGACTGAGTAGACTGTGGGGGGCGTGTCTTGTACTGATGTAGCATCAAGGGGGCGTGTCTTGTACTGAGTACCCTGTTGGGGTGTGTCTTATAGGGAGTCTGTAGGCTGCATGTAGACCTACTTGGGCTGAATCCAAATGTCCGGACTTCGGCGGACTTGCAGACGTACAGACTTTACGGCACGCTCCCGTGAAGTCCAGGAGGGTTTAGGGCTGTCCACTGTGGAAATTTATCAAGTCTGTAAGGGCTCTCATGCAGACTTTTGGGGTGGTCCATGCAGACTTCCAGTGAGTCCGCTACCTTGCGGACTTCTCTGGCAATATTTCCCATCGTTCATTGCACGACAGATGTAATACGTCAGCTGACACAAACAAAGGCAGATGTCAAACATGACGGAAAAACAGCCAAAGAGGGTTTTCCTGTGTAAGTCATATCTACTGATATGATAACGCATATATTCAGCTAGCATTGACTGTAATCAGCCTGTAACGGCTAATGGACTTCTCTGCTCTGCACCCTTCAGTGATTGATTTATTTCGTATTGGTGGTATCCATGGCAACGAGTGAGAGGAGAAGTCCCGCACCCCTGAGCCCTGTGAACTCACGTAGTTACACTGAGCACTTCAGTCAACATCAGCATACGTAAAACCATAGTCCATGAGGGCTCAGTCTGCAGTCCGGACATTTGGATTGGGCCTTGGAGATGGATGCAGCATCAAGGGGGCGTGTCTTGTCCTGACATAGCATCAAGGGGGCGTGTCTTGCCCTGACATAGCCTTAAGGGGGTGTGTCTTGTACTGACATAGCACTAGATTTTAGTGGCTAACGCCTATGCCGCCTATGTCAAGCCCGAGCACCCATGTGTGAATAACAAATGTAGCCAGACCTACTTAAACTGAGCATTTTCTATATATAGCTTATGTTACAATTCAGTTTGCTAGACAGATAATCTTCCAAGTCCTTCTAGCATTTCTCAACATGTGGGCAATTAACAAATAGATGTTCTATAGATTCACAGAAAAATCACAGAAACTGCATTCCTCTTTAATATTGGGACAATATTTAGAGATCACCTCATTGCATAGCATCTGTGTTTAATTTTAAAGTAGACCTCTTTGACCTTATTAGTACCAAAGAGAAGGTGTGGACTGGTCCAGGCTTTGTTCCAGTCAACTTCATACTAAGAAGCCCATTTATATATAGCTGCTGGGGACTTCCTGTTTAATATTTCTCTGATAATCTTGATAATAATCTGATAATCTTATTTTATTGTGACTCATCAATCATAAATTTCGATTGGTTAATCTTTACATTACAATGGGGAAGTTTTTCATCCACAAGATGAGATATCTAAACAAAAAAACATACATGCATACTTTTTTTAAATTTTTTTTTAATTAATTAATCAATTTATTATTATTTTTTTTTATCTTTATTTTTTCTGTTCAGAAGTCATGGCTTTTGACATTTGTTCAACACCAATGGAATTGTCTAGTGCACTTTTTGTGATTGTAGTTTTCAACTGTTTCAATTAAAAAACAAATAGGCCTAAATAAAAAAAATACTTGCACTGAGCACATGTCCATGTTCACTGTGTCTTTTATTTTTTCTATGGGTAAGACAAGCTATCACTCCGGAGCAGTAGGTGGTGGTAATGCACCTTAAAGTTAGGTGCCAGGCGACGAAAGTCGAGCAGAGGCAGAAAGAACAGAAGAAGAAGGAGAAGGAAAAGGAGAAGGGAAAACAAAACTATTTCAATCCACTACGTCGCTGTTGGCAATTTAGTTAAGGACGGACTGCATATCACTTTTAAATACTTTTTTAAATTTAGGATTAGTTAATGCTGTTTAACTAATCGGTTTTTAACGTTAATTAAGTTTTGCTGTTGCGCACACAAGCAGGAATGAAGTCCCTATAAATCTCAGTGATTCCAGTGAGGAGGAGAAACGGACGGATACAGGTAGGTTAAGAAGACTTGTCCTCTTTACCGAGAAGTTACCGGGTGCTTCCTAAATACTCCATCAAGTAATTAGTAGGCAGACTAGGGCTGAAAATTTGTCTTATTTTACATAGAAAGTCGTTTTACAGAGATACAAAGTTCCCCTCTAGTCTATGTCATGTTGCTGTAAAGTTACAGATCTGTCATGAAGTTGTGGTAGCTATTGCTAGTAGTAGTTTCGATCGAACCGCCCATACGAACACATTAGCATTTCCTTGTTGCTAACTTGCTGCATAACTTTATTTTTGAAATGTATCCATGGTAATATGTGGTTTTCGCTACTCATAGGTTGCAGTACTATTCACAGGTTAATTTCCCATAGTTATCCAACATGTTGCAACAAACATGACCGGTTGTAGCCCTTGTGTTTTCCAATTTCTGCACTCAATATCCTTAATATCCCCAGACACGAACACAGTACACATACACATACATCACAGTAAAAGATGCATTCGCCATACATCTACCCAGTGAGTAAGCTCCTGTTAAATGAAAAACCTCAAGTTGTTACCAGAAACATGAAGAGACATGAGCCATGAAGTAGGGCTTGGCTTTCAGTGGAAAAGTAAGATAAGGTAAGATATCACTTTATTAATCCCCTTGGTTAGTGTTATCGTGATGATATGGTGATTTTGGGATATTGTGACTAGAGCTGCAACGATTAATCGATTAATCGATTAGTTGTCAACTATTAAATTAATCGCCAACTATTTTGATAATCGATTAATCGGTTTGAGTAGTCAAAAGTCAAAATTCTCTGATTCCAGCTTCTTAAATGTGAATATTTTCTGGTTTCTTTCCTCCTCTATGACAGTAAACTGAATATCTTTGGGTTGTGGACAAAACAAGACATTTGAGGACGTCATCTTGGGCTTTGGGAAACACTGATCCACATTTTTCACCATTTTCTGACATTTTATAGAACAAACAACTAATCGATTAATCGAGAAAATAATCGACAGATTAATCGACAATGAAAATAATCGTTAGTTGCAGCCCTAATTGTGACACACAATCCTGCTGTCTAAACTGGTATGAAAGGTATGAAACATTTTAAGGAATATTATTTGAAAATTTCAGTTTTGTTTGACATCACCCCTAGCATTACCATTTGGTTCAATGGAATGAATATTTTTGCATACATGAGCCATACCATGATGTATATTGATTTTGAAAAAAAATCCTTATGATTATTGTGATATTGATTTCAACTTAATGGTCCAACCCTACCATGAAGATGGTTAGTCTTTTTCCGTACCCATAAAAACTTTGATTTGTTTAGAAATAGAAGGTGTTTTTGTTGAGTGTGTGTGCACCATCAAGAATATACTGAAGTGCAAGAGAACACTTTGTGTGAAGTTGTATACTGAATGAGGAATGTTGACTGACTGGTTTGTCCAGGTTGTTGTGTGTGTGTGCGTGTGTGTGTCGTTCTCTTCCCCAAACTGGCATTCAGTTGGCATCTGAGCCTTTTTGTTAAACAGTGGTTCAGATGTGACAGATCTGCACTGATAGTCAAATTAGCTTAAGAAGTCACGTAGCTTACTGATAGCCTGGTAAGACCATCCTGATCACGTGACCTCACATTCTGTTTCGCTTCATGGATCAGTCTGGACTTCTAGCTGCCCACATCGATTTCCTGAAATTACAATGTAACTGGCCCAATCAGGGACTGCGTCGTAGTTGATGACGTGAAATACAGGCCGCCGCTGGCAAAATAGTAATGGCGTCTCCCGAAGCAACGAGCGGTAACGTTAGTAGAGTAAACACAGCCATAAGTGCAGTTATTGCAGAAATAGACTCAATAACAATTAAACAAGAACAAGAGTATGCACTAGCGTTGGAAAATGACGTTTTCACCGTTCTACTGATTTCGCTGTTCTGCTGATTGGCTGAAGGAGTTTGTCTGTCAAGGCAAGTACTCCTGCCCACTGAAATCGATGTGGGTGGCTAGAAGTCCAGACTGATCCGTGGAGCAACATGGAATAAGAAAATGAGTTTGTGTTGAACTGTGTCACTCTGTTTCCCTTTCTGTTAGTGATGTCAGAAGCTGCGGGTCTACACCCCTCTGCCTCTGTCTCTTCCATCTCTCTGCTGGAGATCAAGACCGAGACTCATCTGGTGCTCAAAGCCTTCCTCCACCAGTCCCTCTCCCTCCCCCAGGCAGAGATGCCTGGCAGGGTTGGAGGTGCTTACAGAGATCACAACAAATACAAGTAATGTAACTGAGCGCACTCACCTTCTACTATCAAATCTTCTTCCTGTTTCGTGTCTCGTCTCTCTATTAAAGCTGCAATAAGCGATTTTCCAACCACTAGAGGGTGACAGAAACCACAAAACATTTGTAAATAAAGCACAGCAAAGCTACTGGACTATGGAAGCCCCAAAGGACAAACCTAGTGAAGGACCGTGCATAAAGGATAATAGCTAAGCTAAATGTACGGAGTAGTATCGCCGGTTACCAGTCTGGCTTTGCCCGATTTTTCTCCCACTGAAGGTCACAATGACAAGTGAAGAGGTAGGTAGCAAGTTTACTAGTTTAATAAGTTTACTCGCTCGATTCCGCCATTATGAGAATTTTTTTCAGGAATGAGAGGGGGTGAGTGGCACTTTTAAACAGCAAGAGAGGAGCCAAGCTAGTTTAAAAAAAAATTAAAAGCTACTGAATGGACCGGGAGGAGCTTTGTTCCGGAGCGGAATTTGACAACAAGTTTTAGGAAAGAGGTAAAAACAGCAACACAGCTGGCCCGTGTGTGTTGATATTGGTTTATATCATTATGCCTCTGCCTATGAAATATCCAAATAGCACACGTTAGTTTCAGGATTGGTTATCAGGTCTGATATCGCTTATTGCAGGTTTTATAAGGTAATTTTTTAACAGAATACTCAAATCAACTTGCCAAACTCAAACTAGGTGCTGGATCCAACAAATAATATTGAAATATTATTCCTAGTCTTGGACAGCATCCTATTTTTGGTCTTCTCTGTTATACCATGTTTATTTCTGTTACTTCTCATCTGGACCCATATGCATAACTGTCTCCCATGATGAAATCAGGGAGTAAAAGTAAAGGAAGTAAAGTAGGACCGAATTTACGTCACATAGGAGAGATAACAAAAAAAAAAAAAAAAGTTCCCCACCCCTCCTGGCCATGGCACCAAGTGTTGCTTAGATCACAATTGTTTGAGCTTTTGTACTTATAAACCTGTAATCTACTAGTGCAGTGGTTCCCAAACTTTTTCTGTCAGGCCCCCCTTTGATGATATAGGAACATTTAAAGCTCTGTTCCCCCCCCCCCCCCCCTAGGGGGCATGCCCCCCAGTTTGGGAACCTCTGTACTAGTGGTAGGATAGTAAAATAATAAATAAAAATCATACTTTTAATTCAAGTGGGTTCCTTTTTCCACAATCAGCATGTTTTTCTGGAAATAGCAGGAATGAGCAAATTGGCTGTTGTGTCCTCCAATGCTTGAATAGTAAGATCAAATTTCTAGGCTGTTAATAATAATAATGATAATAATAATAATAATAATTATTATGTAATTTGGAAGAAACAACATAAAATAACCCCCCCAAAAAACCTGGGAAAAAAAAAAAAAAAAAAAACTGCCCCGCCCTGCGACGATATTGTATATCGCGATATAAAATTTTGGATATTGCCCAAGCCTAACCTCTCTTTGTTACACTCTTCATCTTTTGTCTGTATTATGTTTCTCATCACTCTTATACCTTTCATCTCAACGCTTTCCCATGCTAGTGTCAAGCTACGGCCAAAAGCCAAGGATGGGTTGGATTCTCAGGATGAAGATGTCAGTTCAGCAGATGAGAAGAAGGGTGGCTTCAAGGAATTAATGAAGCGGCTGCCTCGTGCCAGCGCCAGACGTCGCCCTGCCAAAGACCCGGGCCAAGATCACAAAGACAATAACAAGGACAGCCGGCCAAACGGCATTAGCCCTGGCCTGTCACACATCAGAGACCAACTCGAAGTAAGGACAGTTTCTCAAGAATGTTAAAGTGATGTTGAACTTTGGTAGGGGGGGCACTTGTAAGTCATATTTACTGTGTTGTATTTAACATAAGTAACTTATAGTTGTCAACAGTGTGTTTTGAACATGTAAAATGAAAAAAAGCTTGCTCCCACAGGATGATGTCATGTCTCCCTCGTCTACATCAGAAGAAGAGGACGGCGAGAAGAAGCAGCAGAGGAAGCTGGACAGAAAGAAGTTTAAGAAGCAGCTCTCTAAGTTTTTCAGGAAAAGGTTTGAAAAGGAGAAGGAGAAGGATAAGGAGAAAGACAACCCCGAGTCTCGTCCTCAGAGGCCTTCCACGCTGTCCATCAACAAAGAGCCAGAGCCAGAGCCTCTGCCAACCGCCTTCTCTCCCAGTAAGCTTCTCCATTATAGGATTCGAATCCAGGACTTTGAAAGAGGGGAGGGAATGAGTCACATTAAGTTTCTGGTAGAGTGTAGTTTGGTACAGTTTGTAAGCAAGCCTCTTCATTTAGCTGTCTTCGGCTCATGGTAAGTGTGTTGCAGTGAGGATCAATAGTTTACTCAAATTTGCTGTCTATAAATCTCTCTCTCTCTCTCTCTCTCTCTCTCTCTCTCTCTCTCTCTCTCTCTCTCTCTCTCTCTCTCTCTCTCTCTCTCTCTCTCTCTCTCTCTCTCTCTCTCTCTCTCTCTCTCTCTCCCCCTCTCTTTTGTTTGTTCAAATCTGCTCTATTGGCATGACAGGACAGAAACCTATGAATGAAAAAGGGGAAACGAAGAGCCAAACAGAAATGTTTCATTTGGAATGAAGTTAATAGTTTTTTGAAAAGTGCCATTTGGAAATAACACTAGTCATTATGAAATGTAAAATGAAATGCATGTCATGTAATTTTGAAAACAATAATCAGGAAATATTGCATAGTGCTGACTATTTAACACTTTATATACTCATTTATATACTGTATATTTCTGTATTTTTCATATAATTATTTCATAAATGTTCGTGTCCATGTTTTAGACCACCCTCCTGAGTTCTATAAGGAGGTGGCAGAGAGGCTGGGCAAGATCGCCCAGAGGTCCACCAGCATAAAGTCCCGAGTCCCCCAGCCCAGTCCCCCAGCCCAGCCTCCTCCTGGTGACTGCACACAAACACACCGATAAGAAGAAAACACGCATATTGCTGTTGGTCCTGGGTTTACGGATGAGTGTAAACCCATCGCTTCTTTCTCTTAGCAGCTTGTGACAAAGAGATGGTGGTGCGAAAACTCGTCCAGGTGCTCTCAATGGAGGGGGATGCCATCAACTCCAAGGTAGGAAGGTTCATCGCAAGGTGTTTTTAAAGCTGCACTATGCAACTTTCAGACATTGGTGGCTCCAAACAGCAGGGAGAGGTAACTGTTTAAATTTTGGGGACTTCAATACCCAGAAATCCTGTAAGGTGACATCAGTAAACCACACACAGCCCTGGCTGTTCTGTGATGCCAAAGGAAACCAAAGGGACGAGAGAGACAAAGATGGCAAAGAGATGCTACTATTTGCCTTTGTATCTGTATTAATTCAAACAAGCAAATTATTTGTTGGCTATTTGTATCTGTTTTTGGATAAAACCAGGAGTAGGTGTGGACTGAAATGTTAAAAATACCCCATATTCGTAGTTTTTTCCCCCTTGTAATCATTGCTATTGGTACAGTTGAGATATTTAATCCAGGACCTTTGTCGCATGGCATCCCCCTCTCTCTCTCTCTCCCACAGGGCAACAACAGACATAAAGACGGATATAAACACAAGACAGCAAATGCATCACAAATTTTAAGATTCAAGGACAAAGCTTTGTACAAGGCGACATGGGGGAGAAAACAAACTAGATGGAAGAAAAAAAAATACTAGGAGATGCATCCACGCTAAAAGTTTCTCAGAGAACGCAATACTTTTGCGAGAGAATGCAAAAGTTTCTTGGGAGAAAGCAATGCTTTTGTGAGTGAATGCAAAAGTATGTTGGTTTTTTTTCTCCATCTATATTTTTTTCTCCCCCTACTATTGTTTTTTTTCTTCAGTCTAGTGTTTTTTTTTCTCCTCCATGTCCCCTTAGGGGCTCCGTAGCTTTGTTCATGTGCATGTGTAAAATATTGATATTATTGCCAGTGTCCAATTGACATCACATTGCCTAGACTGCAAACTGCTCATTTCATCAGATCCAGTCAGACCCCTTCCTGCGCTCCACGCTGTCTCGTCTTTCCTATGCATCCTTCGCCAAGCTCCTAGACACCTTCAACAACCGTGTGGTGGAGGCAGCACCAGCCTTGCCGGCGACATCGAGTCCAACACTGCGGCGTGTTGCCGTCACTATGGAGGTGTCGCGGCGGATGGTGACTGCCATGGGCACCCAACGTATGCAGGGCTACGCGGAATGCTACATGGAGACCTTTGCCCCCTGGGTCAAGAGCCAAGGTGGATGGGTGAGGGACTTTTTGAATTTTCTATTATGTTTACAGGACATATGCATCATATACAAACACAGTTTCCAATTTGGCAGTAATGACTTAAAAGGAAAAATGAAATTTAGGGGAAAAAAGCAACCTGATCGTACAGAAAAACGTGAAAGGAACATGACTTGTTGACAGCAAATTACGTGTTGGTGAAGTGTCAAAATTACGTAGGGTTAGGGTTAGGGTTAACCCGGGGTTCAATTCCCAGTGTATACAAAGGACATTTGAACTGTAAGTCACATTTTCATTTTTAACAAACTTTTTTCTTATTTAACCATGACCAAGCCCTTTCCTAACATTTACCAAGTTGTTTTAGTTGCCTAACCATAACCTTAACCCAAACCTTAACCAAGTTGTTTTACTTGCCTAAACCTAACCATTACCTTAACCCTAACCTTAACCAAACTTGTTTTGCTTGCCTAAACTTAACCGTTAGCCAACCTTTGGAACGTAATTCAATTCATGGCGGAGGAACGTATTTCAATTTGTTGCACGTAAACTTAACCGTTAGCCAACCTTTGGAACGTAATTCAGTTTGTGGTGGAGAAACATTATTTTCCCATCATACATTTCACGTATTTGTGTGATGTTGAAAACAAGCACAAGTCCTGTACAGACCCACAGTGCGTGTGTTCAGTTTCTACAGCTGGAGATATTGCATGACCTCCCACATCCAGTTTTTGTGTGAAGGGGTTCAACCTTTTTTCACTGGGTGAAAGCTTTTTGAGTGCCGAAATCGTAACTGCTTATGAAAAGTTATTTTATGTGGCATGCACCTGATTTTGTCATACCTGAAATGGTGAAAAGATTTCCTATTTGACTCGTAAACATCAAGCCAGCTTTTGAGGATGTTTTTATTTTTTGGGGTTTTGGTTGTGCATAATTGCCACTTAATCACATACCTTCTAACAGAATTGTTTGTAATCTATCTGCAAATGTTCAGTCATCCCGGTTATGCACCGTTAGACCCATTCAAGTATCAGCTGGTATTATTCCACTGATCCGAGGACATAACCCAACATTCCCAAAATACGGGCAGAGCACATTGATTGTCTGTGGACCCTTGATGCTCATCATTTTCTTTCTGCATATATTATCTACCTCCTTTCACCTTTATCACTAACCGTATTTTTAATCTTCAGGAGAATGCTGTACATTTGGAGGAGGCTTTGGAGTACGATTGAGTGCTCAGAGCTCCCAGGCATAATTCCACTCCACCACTCTACCTCCTAACACTGGCCAACACTGACATCTGGATCATGACCTCAGATTGAAGAGAGAGAGATGGACCTCACTCTGCCTTCCTAGACAGAACAGCATTCCCAGAGCATCTCAGTTGGATTGTTAAAGGAGTAAATTACCGAAGCCTCTCTGATTCATCATGATATGGGAGTCCGTTCAGTCCATCAGAAAGCGCTTTCACCAGAGGTTTTGGTTTTTGAGCTATAGGAGGCAGAGGCTATTAGCAATGTGTTAGCTATCAACTCAAGGTCAACTCAAAGTATTTCTCTGAAAAATCATATTTCATAAGGGTTTTGTATCTCTTCTTCTGAGACCAATCTCAATATGGAATTTACTATTCAATGCACCGAATCAATTATTCAATGTATCAAGATTTTAAGCAGCCAACAATTCAGTGTGATTCAATTCAGCCCTGTCTTGATGCAATATGATACAGTGCAATATGATACAATATGGGTTGCTGCAAACTGCACTAAAAAATCCATTTTACTTCTACTACAGTATGGTCATTTTGATGACCACGATAACATCCTTTTTGGAATCTCATTTGTTGATGGTGAAAAATTAAAATCAGTCAACTCAACATAACCCTTTCAAACAGGCCATTGTTTATTAATAATGCTTTGCTGGTATGTTTACATATGGAATGGCTTGAGTAATCAATTTTGACAGTGCAGTTGGGCAAGTGGAGCACTGTTTGTTGCTGTTTGGCAAGTGGAGCTCCTGTATATTTCACTGCTGCTCAGCAAGTTTTGCATATTGCCACACTTAAAGAGTAACCATTAGATACCATTAGATGTCAGGCTTTACACAGATTTGGGTTTGGTGTTATTTAGCTGTGATTCCCTCTCAACTTCTGCCTGATACAAACTGTTTGAATAGATGCAGACACTGAGCCCTGCAGGTTGATTCAAATTGGTTGATCATTACACCCCTATATTCAATCCTTTCTCTATAGAACATTAAGTTATGAAACACTCAAGAAAACTGGAATATAATCCTGGTGGTCTTTCAGAGAAATGGTTTTTACCTTGACTTACACTAACAGTGATAAGAAATAGCGACCTCTGCTTCCAGTATCTCAAAAAACTGTAAAACAGTGTGAAGTTGTACTAGAATAACTGTCCTTGCATGATTAATCAGATAGCCTCCTTAAAATCCTCAACCTAAATCCCCTTTAAGGATGTGGAATGTTGACTCATGAAAATGGTTTGTTACAAAGCCATTTTCACTTGGTGGTGAGCTGTATACTCATGACTTGAGTATCCACACATGCACTTTTTACCATGTATTTAAAAGTTGTTTTTTTTACAAAGCCACCTTTACTGACTGTTGTAGTGAGTTGTACACTTCTGATTCAAGTTTGTGCATATACACTGCTCTACGCACATTGATGGTTCCAAAGAAGTTGAGAGATATGGTGAGCTGTGTACTTGTCTTTTCATTGTTTTACATATTTACATGAACTTGTCTCAGTGCAAAGAAGTGCATTAACTTAACTGTTCGTTTAGTCATAGAGTGGATAATGAGAATGCAACAAAAGAGACATCCACTAAGGGTTTTTAACACTAGGATACAAGAACAAAGTTTGACTTTAATTCTGTATTTATTGTCTGCAAATGATGTATATGTTTTTGAGATTTTTTTTAAACATTGTTTTCTATGAAAGTATTTATAAGAAAGATCTTTGTGTGGTCTGTGCTTTTTGCTCACTTCAGGACTGAAAGACTATTTTCATACTAGTCTTACCCTGCTAACACACAGGCCAAAAACAACAATTTACAGTTCTAGATGTAAATTTGAGCGATGTTTCTCTAATTTAAAGGAGTAATCTGGTCTATTTCCACAAATCAAATTTCATGTATCCTATATTTTAAAGGTTACAGTGTCTAACCAAAAATACGTTTTAATATCAAATAATTTCCCAAATGAAAACTTAAAACCCTGTTAGCTCTGGAGGCATGGTTACCACCACTTAGAGAACAATGTGCTACCTTTTTATTTGAATGAAGTCAACCACCAACACATTCATAACCACAGATTCATACATTTAGAGTGTAATGTTTTACATTATGTGCATTCATTTATGTCATCTGTCACACCACATGCATACTAATACATGTTTATTTGTTGAGTCCATCAAAAACCCACATTTAGATTTACAGGAAAAGGTTAGCTAAAAGTACATTAGGTTAATATTTACTTGTTCGCTGGGTTTGGAGAATGTCTTGGGATTTGCACTACAGATAATCCAAATAATTTAATGTTCATGTTCACTTCAAAAGATGATCTAAATGCTATTATAATATATATTTGGACAAAATGACCGTAGATGAACAAACTTCCAAATCAAGCTTTTTGCTAGCCCCTAACCTAAAACTGACAGACTGCACATTGTTGAAGCAGAGTTGCTTTGTAGTGTGCTAGACAATTACTCAACTACAATTCATGGGAATGTGCTAGAAGAGGCAATGGAAAGAAAAATGATTGGGACAACAGTCAGGAAAAGCCATTTGTGTGTAAATAAATGTGTTCTTGTTGGGAGCATCATGTAACAAGGGCCAAAGCCTTGGGTCACTTTGCCAGTACGCAAACATTTGAATGTGGTGCAGTTTAAGTTATTTTTCTCTTAACCATCTGTTAGATCTATTCAAATATCTAAAAAGATCTTTACAAATTTCATGCAGCAAGGAAAAAAACTAGCCACTTTTGGAAGCAGTCATTGGTTTTAGTGCAGTTTACCTTATTTCCCTCTTGCTCTCCTCTAGATTTATTTAAATTTCCACTCTGCCATGATTTTTCTGAGCAGTCAATGCTGACCACAAGGATAAATCCTGGTTCTCTCAGAGAGCATATTTAGGGGAGTTTTTTTAATCCAACGCTTTAGGGCATTTTAGACACATGGATTGAATGTTTTTGAAAATTTGGATCAAGTTGGTGGTATTTTCAGATCCCAGAGCAATCCATAATAAGCATTCCCATCCAGGAGCTTGTGAACGAAATCAGTCCAAGTACTTTTCAGCACCCCAAAATTTGGCAGTACATCAGCAGCGAGAAAGCCAGGGCCAGGATCTGACCAGGGAAGAAAAGGCACAGGTAAAAGAAATTATAATTATGCCATGAAATTAATAGTTGTCAATAGTAGAAATGACATTGAAATTGACATTAAGTTTTGACATTCTGCAAAATTAGCCATGTCCCTAAAATTTCAAAGACCAATGAAAATCCAATCCTTTGACAGCATCAAAGTGCACTGCCTGAAGTGGTTGAAAGAAAAATAATTTTCCAGTATGTACATTAAACTAGAAATATGAGAGTACTCCTCATAGTAGTAAGCAGAACAAAACTTTATTTGGCACAGATATAAATAAATGACAAATGTTAGTCAACTACCTGCACGATGCCAATACAGACTCCAAATACCAGGACTGAGGGATGTTGTCTAAGAGCCACTGCCTGGCCTTCTGGTAACATGGCTGCAGAGGACAGACGGAGACAGAGCAATTGTGGTAGGGAAAGTGTTGGAAAGAAAGGAATAAGAGCACGAGTAAAGAAAGTATGAGAAATGGTGTTGAAAATTGAAAGTACATAGCCGTAAAAATAAATTGCATTGTCATAGTATGGGCCATTCCTAGCATTCTTATAACATGTGAAGGCATTCACACACACTCGCACATCTGGAACAAATCTGGATTCAGTTGGAGAGAACCGGGCAGCTTGGAAACATCTTGTGCATAACTAGCTGAACTTTGATCCTCTAGACTCTTTGCCCTCCCGAACCCCCCCCCCCCCCCCCCCCCCTTATATGTGAGAAGCAGACTAACCTCACTCCATCCGTCAACACATTGATTTGTCCCAACAGAGCAGCAGGATGAGGGCAGTGTTCCATTCAGCACATCAAACCAATCTGTTTTGTCAGTTACTCCGCAGCACTTGAACTGGGACAGAGAGTGAGTTTGTTTTTAACACATACAGACCGGGATGTATGCATGTATAAACACAAGACAAGAAGGCATGTGTAGTTTGATCATGGGACCAAACACTCCTCACCATTTTCTGGACATTGTCCCAGGATTTCCTCAGTCCATCCTCACTTGTGTAAGTCTTCATCCCTTCCTTTAACTCACCTTGTGCTTTGGAGTCCAGCTAAGAAGAAGAGAATGCAGAAAAGAGACAAGGAAATTCAAATTTTTTTATGTGTGAATGAGTAATATAACATACTGACTGAGCTGAGTTTATTAACATTCTGACTCACAACACAAGATTGAATTATGCAGAATGTACAGTTCAAACGAACAGGTGATAAAAAAAAATGCTGGACATAATTTGCTGAATGAATTCTTTCAATCTCAGTATGTCAACACAATGAATACAAAAAACCCTTATATTACATACATGGATATGTAATCCCCTCAAGAATCACTTCACCGGATACAACAAATGCACAGGGGATCTTGGTCCTACTTAGCAACACTGTATGTATATACAGTTCTGGATCTCTACACATTACTGTATAGATATCCTTCGAGAGCCTTCTACCCCCCCCCCCCCCCCCGCCCCTTCTCTACCAGTTATCTTAAAAATGTATCTTTGATTCCAACCTTTCCAACCTTCTTTTGATAGCCAAGTGACAATCATGCTTCCTCCAACTTCCTCCATGCTTTTATTTCATCTTGTTTGGACTATTGTAATTCTCTGTATTCAGGACTGAGCCAGAAGACAATCTCCCCGCCTCCAATTAATTAAAAATGCTGCTGCTAGTCTCTCGACTAATTCCAGGAGATGAGAACATATCTTGCCCATCCTCGCCTCATTTCATTGGTTGCCTGTGAGTTTTAGAATTGATTTTAATAACAGATCTATATGTTCCATGCTTGTAGAGGGGTAAGCCTACATCCTTTCTTATTTATAGCTGACATAATTATTTTCAAAGATTTTCAAAAGATGGGAAGGGGCCCACAGAGACTGCATTTGCACAGGGCCCAGAAATTTGTGGTACGCTCCTGATTGCTGTAATGGCTTACTTTGTTTACTCATAACCAATGGATGTATCAAGAATGAACTCTATAAGCCAAATTTGTCAGTCATACATTTGTAAGGGAATCCTTACTCTGATAGGTAACTAGTAACTGCAGATGTAAAATTAATATTTGGCTTTAAATACTCAAGCACTGTAGTACTGTACTACACTACTGTAGTACTGTACTGTACCTCAACACTGTTCAGAATACTGGACATAAGCAAAAGTGCTTAGTTTCCTTACAGCTGTAGGGCATGGTGGGGGTGTAGATGGTCGGCTCACCTTCTCGTGGAAGATGTGTATGACCACCACTAGAGTCACTTCTGTCAGGACCAAGAGCAAAAGGATCACAAAGAACTGCAGAAGGACATGGAAGAAAGTTGGTGAATAAAGTATGTGTAAATAGTTTGTAAAAGTATTTTTATATAACATTCAAACTGTAAGAACCTACATTATCATCCTTGACATATTTTATTCCATTAACAACAAAATTATCTGCAGTTCTCTGTCTGTGTCTGTCTGTATGAGCCACCATTTATGTTCCTGTATTGGGCCCGTTCCCTGGACTTCTCACCGTGATCAGTAGGCAGCGCTGCTCCTTCAGGGCGCCAAGACAGCCCAGGAAGCCGGTCACCATGGTGATACCGCCGGCAACTAACAGCAGATTGGCGGCTGAGAGGGAGGGGAAGGACAGTGGCAGAGAGGAAAACTCTGCCTGCGTGAAGGACAGCCAGACCCCAACGCCAAACAAGCCACAACCTCCAAGCTTTTTAGGAAAAACACAGTATTGTACTTTAATCTCAAACCTGTATCACAACTCTCTGCATCATTCCTACACTAGAACACTAGTATGCAGGGAGCATAGTATTCAAACTTTTCACTTTGCATGCATGTCCACAATTTGAAAAGGATGGAGAATTTGGAGGCAGGAATAGTTTTTCTTCTTGTGGAGTGGATCTTTCCATTATTGCAAAAAGGACTGGAGTTGGACAAAGGAGATTTGGCAGAAGTGCTGCCTGAAGTTGGGTGAAAAATAAGGGTTACATATTTGTGTAATAGGTTATCAACTAACCTATGGGCTTGATTTTTAGTTTGTGGTCCAGTGAAACCAGTAAAACAGCAAAGGATCAGGTTCCAAGCAAGTCGAATCCAAGGCTGCTATAATATATGTTACGGTTTAAAAAGCGGTCAATGTACACACAAACCGGTCAATTTGTACATTACCCGACGTTGTGGTATGCACACATGTACCAGTGAATTTGTACATTTATGGACAGTGTGGCACATGTATACATGGACCAGCCAATTTGTAAAAAAAAAAGAATATCTGGCTTTAAATGCAGTACAGTAGAAATAGAAAGTTCCCTAAAATGAAAGAGTACGAGTACCTCTGAAAAACTGTTCTTAAGTACAGTTCTTGACTTAGACTAGATTTGTTAAGGTTTTGAAGAAGCCAAAGAGAAAACTCAAACATGGTGTATTTTTCTTAGTACATGATAGTATTATGAGCAAATACCACTTAGTTCTAAGGTGTACAAATACTAACCCAGAAGATGAGGTTAAAGACAAACATCAGATACTTGACACAGCACAGACACTTTCGAGATGCTGACATCCTGTGAGAGAAAGAGAGGAAAATGGAAAAGAATGAGAGGTCTAATTATCATGTTTGAACGATGACTTAATTCATTCTTGAAATATTTGCCATGGCACAGGTACTATGGGATGTACTGTGTGGTGGAAGTTGTCAAGTATCTAGTGTGTTTGTGGTTGCATGTGGTGTAGTGTGGTAAAAGTAATTGATTGGGGATGGTATCTTTTATGGCTTTTATGGTGTGTTTCTGTTTCCTGTGGTGAGAGTTTGGGTGTATGTGTGTGTGTACATGAGCATATTTGCAGTATAAAGTCAGCCTCTGACTGAGTGGTCCTCACATTGCCTACTGACCCCATACAGGAAGTCCAGCTGCTGACAGGAAGGAAGCTCCCTCCCGCTTGGAAGACCTAATTATACTGCTGGTGGGGCCTGAGCCATTTACCATGAACAATCCAATGGCAGGGCAAAAGTGTGACTCACAGCATAGCTCAAGGCACAACTCATTTACCCTCTTCCCAGCACCAACCAAAATCCTGCACCAAACCATAGTGGGGAATGACTAATGCCTACCATACATTAGAAGACATTTAGTCTGACACACTCCCACATTTAACAACAGTCTCAAGTCATACGTTTTTAGTCCTAGAGGTGCTCACATTTTAACATTCTGTTAAGACTGAGAATCATGCAGCGTCACACAGAAGGATTTTTCAGAGATTTGGTGGTAGTTCCTTGCTTGTATCACACAGGTTTTCAGTGCATGTGAAGGATTACACATGCTCAAAACACTGATAATGGACTATGATGTTTGAGTATGAATGAAGCTACAACATCCCCCCCCTCCACCATCTACACACACACACACACACATACACAACATGCAGAGAGAGAGATAAAGAGAGAGATAAACTCATTCTCTCCACACCTAGACCAGTTTCTCCTTGCGTTCGACCCACCAATGCCTTAAAAGTAATTATGTTATTCCTATGGCCTACGTCTACCTACCTGTCTAACTGATCACCTAACTGACCACCTGTCTGAGTGAGCTATCTAACTACCTGTCTAACTAATCACCCCTCTAACTGACCACCTGTCTATCTGACTAACCTGTCTATCTGACTGTCTAACTACTTGTCTAACAGACTGTCTAACTAAACAACTGTGTAACTAATCACCTGTCTAACTGACTAACCTGTCTAACTAATCACCTGATTGACCTGTGTAACTCGTTGACCTATCTTGCTTTCACTCTTTTTTTTAACTCTTTCACTATTTTATTATTGTTCAGAACTACTTCTGATACAACGACTGCTACTACTACTACTTCTACTGCTACTGTTGCTTACTATTTTCACTGTTGGAACAGCTGGCATCATGAGGAACAATATCAGAGAGCCGACTGACCCAGAGCAGAGGCTAGCCGTGTGTCTGAGGTAAAATAATATCAGAAGTAATAACTGACATGTCTAGTTTGTTTAAACACAGTGCCAGCTGTGCGCATTTAGTGTGAGCTGAGCGCCTTCTCAGTTCATTCAAAATTTGCATCAGGAGTGGGATAATGAAACTTAACATATAGCGTTTTAAAACTGAAGAGTGAATCACTTGGCCTAATTTCATAATTGAGACATTGATTTCCTTCTGATCAAGTTTGTAGGTGTGACATTACTTGCATCCTAGGTCCCATGGTTGCCAATAGGCACAGACAAATGTAGCCAGCTGCCTATCCAGTCGTCTCTCTACTACGGTATCGTTGCCTACTTTTTGTTGTTTTGTCTTTATTTCAACTAGGCTACATCTTTGTAAATGCAAACTTAGCTTTGAGGAGTGGCCAGAGAGATGAGTAGCCGGCTAATGACGCCAAACTTTAAAATGTTCAGCATATTTGGGAATAGCGTGCTTCTATTCAAAACTTTGATACTATTTATACTTTTTGAGATATTTCAACTTTTATGTCAAATTATTTTGTAATACACACTGCTGGTGGAATGTTCTGCTCTGTTAGAGTGGGTGATCCAATCCGCTTTCAATAGACAAATTAGCTCTTTATTTTGCTGTTCTGATTGGCTGCTGCAGCTTCTTTAGTTTGAGCAGTCATTCTACACCGCTCTAGCTGTTTCTAAAGACTTGCACTGGCTTTCACTTTGTTAGTCTTTCACTCTTTCACTTGCTTTCATTCTAATTCTTTTACTTTCTTTCACTCTTAACCATTCTTTCATTTTCGTTAGTCTTTCACTCTTTTAGTCTTTCACTCTTGCTTTCACACTTCTTTTAACTCTTACTCTTTTTTCATAAGTAGTACTTCTGCTACTACTACTACTGTTACAGCTGCTGCGGGCACCCCGGTGGCTCACCGAGTAGAGTGTGTACCATAAGGCTCAGTCCTTCCCACAGCAACCTGGGTTCAAATCCGGCCCGTGGTCATTTGCTGCATGTTCTCCCCTCTCTCTCCCATACCTTCCTGTCTCTATCAATAAAGCATATAAATGCCTAAAATAAGTCTTTAAAAAATACGACTGCTACTACTACAAGTATTACTGCTGCTCAACACACACACACACACACACACACACACGTGTCAACCCCCCCACACAGAAGATACACACATGTATACAGAAACATACACCACACACACTCAACTCAACTCTCACTTTCTTTCTCACTCTCTTTCTGTGTTCTCAAACTTAGTACTAGTTATTATGAGCTGGTTCTGGAGCTGAAAACTGCTTCACGTTATCATGGTCTTTGTGTGC
Organism: Centroberyx affinis; assembly: GCF_046629955.1. Classification (NCBI taxonomy): domain Eukaryota; kingdom Metazoa; phylum Chordata; class Actinopteri; order Beryciformes; family Berycidae; genus Centroberyx; species Centroberyx affinis. The sequence goes on along the minus strand of NW_027279273.1, from coordinate 156,176 downwards.
TGGGTACTGGTTAGTATGGGCTGTCCTGTGACTGCTATGGTCTAGGTATTGGTTATTATGGAGTGGTCTCTGATTGCTGTGGGCTGTGTACTGATTATGGGCTGTGCAATGGTTGTTATGTACTGTCCACTGTTATTATGGGCTGTCCTGTGATTGCAACAACTTAGTGACCACCTGTGGGATAAGTAATCACCTAGGAACCACCTAGTAACACCCTAGCAACCACTAGAAACACCCTAGTTACCGCTTAATGCATCCTAGCAACCACCTAGAAATACCCTAGCAACCGCCTATTACAGCCTAGCAACCACCTAGTAACACCCTAGCAACCACTGTATATCACCTGGATATGTCCTACTAACTACAAATACTACTAAAAGTGTTATAGATCCTACTACTACTGCTACTGCTGTTGCTAATACACCTGCTGCTACCACCACAACTTCTGCTATTACTTGCTTCTACTACTACTATCACAGTAGTCCTGTTGGGACTGACACAACACTGCATGGGGTGTCAGTCCCGGGTCCCTTGGATATCTAAGATATCCCATGGATATCTTAAAAATGGCTGCCACTTTTCTTCTACGCCTCTTGCCTGTGCGGCGAGCTGGAAAACGTGCTTGTTGCTGCCCCCTCTGGCCCCTAAACAACAGATTAGCTCTGATGAAACAGGATGCAACGGGTGTTTTTTCCAGCAGCCAGAGGGTGCAGCAAAGGACGTTTTCCAGCTCGCTGCACAGGGAAGAGAAGAAGAAAAGTGGCAGCCATTTTTAAGATATCCATTTGAAAACAACTAGGACAAGCCACACAAAGGTGAGATTTTATACATTATTGCAAATACTTTCACACAATATGATCCACCCACTTAACAGATAAGGGTTCAAGGAATCCAGAAAGCTTGTCAGTTTGGCAAAATTCAATTTGTAAACCTTGCCCGGTACGCCTGAAATTTTCTGTTCCATCTACATGCTAGGTTTTTAATGCAGGGACCCGGGACTGACACAACACTGCGTGGGGGGCTATTATCACAGTTACTACTACTGCTATTACTCCTACTACTGCTACTTAAACTAATACCGCTACTACTATAAATGCTTGTACACCTATAGCCTCAACTGAGACTAAGATTGATTCTCAATCTTAGTCGCACAGGGGCTAAAACCACTGGGAGCTCCCTTTATAGCGACCCTACTTCTCCATACATGTAACAATTAAACATATACAGTACTTGCCTTAAAGCCACGGTTGTTGTCCGTCACACCGCAGCGGGGTTTTTGTCATGTCGGAGCCTGTCATTTCTCTCAAAAACAGCCTTCGGCTGTATAATTCAACTGCTCCACAGCGCCATCTATCGGTTCGGAGAACCATAGCAATGGCTAATCCATTGCTATGTGACCGATGCGCTACACCCTCCGAACCGATAGATGGCGCTGTGGAGCAGTTGAACCCCACAATTACACAGCCGAAGGCTTTTTTTGAGAGAAATGACAGGCTCGGACATGACAAAAACCCAGCTGTATTCAAAACTGCGGAATGCTTAAGAACACAACCACTGCGGTGTGATGGACAACAACCGTGGCTTTAAAGCAAGTACTGTATATGTTTAATTGTTACATGTATGGAGAAGTAGGGTCGCTATAAAGGGAGCTCCCAGTGGTTTTAGCCCCCACGAGTAGTAGCATTAGTAGTTGTAGTAGTTGGTGTACTAGCCTCAACTGAGACTAAGATTGATTCTTAGTCTCAGTTGAGGCTAGTACACTACTACAACTACTAATGCTACTACTACTACTGCTACACTATTACTATTACTGTTGCTGCTTTTACAACTGTATTACGTTTTTATTGTATTTTTTTATTGTATTTGTTTAATTTGTAGATACTGTGGTACTGATTGTTGTTGTTTATTGCCTAGCCAAATGCATAACTTTATTGTTATCCTTGATGAACAAGCTATACAGTAGGCTAATCCTGCTTCTTGTCTTTGTCAAATGAACTAAACTAAAAAGCTACTATTACTACCATTGCTACTTCTACTATTAGTGTTACTTTTAGTCCATATACTTTTAGTCCTACTACTGCTGATATTACTACTACTACTTTTACAACTGCTCATACTGATACTACTTTTGAAAACATTATTATCTATTCTTCAATGTATTGACTAGCACAGGACATTTGACTAACAAATAAATTAAATAAATACATTTTTACCCTTTCTAGTTTTGAAATTTTTGTGCTTTTTAAATTTAAGACATTTTGTGTCCCTCACTCTATGCCAGAGGGAACAGAACTACAAGTGGAACATGTTTTGCACGGGGAAGGTGAAGAAACTATACATACAGTACATATTTTCACGCGAATAAATGAAAACAAAATATGTTAGTGATGAATTACTAGTGATGAAATAAGCAACCATTGAAAACTTAACAACACTGAATTTGGAACATGGGACTTAATGGAAGTTGGGCTGGTATGAGTAGCTTGCTAATGTTGAGTCAGAGTATTAATGAAGGAACCTGGACAGTCGCCTTCAATCAAAGCCTTCATACACAATATTGAGTATCTGCATAATTTGTGCAAACATCTGCTGTTCAAATGGACTTTACCTGGAAGCTGGGTTTCACAGGTTAATCAAAAATCTTTTTCACGGTCCTCTTCTTGACTGTGTTGACCCCGGTTTAAGTTCTTTACTTCGTTTTCCTCTTAAAATATTATTTTGGGTTGGAAACTGACATCTACCAGCTGGCCTCTTCCCTTTCCTCTCTTCTTCTTTGTATTGTCCTCCGCTTTTAGACTCTTCGTTTTTCTCACCCCTCTCTCTCTCTCTCTCGTAAATAAGTTCCTCGATTTTTAACTTGCTAGATAAATGTAATGACTTTCTGTATTTAGCTTTCCATCTGGGTTTGCTTATCCTCTCTTTTTTCCCCTTCTGTTAACAGAACTCTCTCTCTCTGTCTCTCTCTCTTGCTTTCCCCCTCAATCCTTTCCAGATGTCTGTGTTGTTGCCTCCCTCCTTCCCTCTGATTCCCTCCCCTTCCCGTTTCTTTCTGTCTTTTACCCGTCCCTCCTCCAGCCCACAGCCTTCAATCCTCACCCCATCTCCATTACCCCCTCTTTCTTCTTTGACTCTTTCCAGACCAATTTTTATCACTCAGCTTTTCTCTGTTGTCCTGTTTCCTCTGTCTTGTTATTGTTCTCCTACATGCGTGCACACATTTGTTCCCGTGTGTGCGCGCACACACACACACACACACACACACACACACACACACACACACACACACACACTTCCTCCCCTTCCTGACCAAATGGTGGACGAGGGGCTAACTGTGGGGGTTTGCCCAGGGTAAAGTGGAACATTTCGCTAATGAAGCATGTTGCTTGTCTCTACCTTTTCCTTGCATTAATGGACAACATTGCTCTGGTCTTTACTGTTCATACAGCCGGGAGCCTCAAATAGTCTTTTTAAACCCTTGTTTTTAGTCTTTTTAATGTCTCAGCCACTATCAGACTAGATGTGGCCAAAATGGATGTGTAACAACAACGTGTACCTGCTCTTGTACTCATGGAAGATGTTTATACTGTGTTGGTGTTGTTTTGTTGTTGCTGTTGCTGTTGCTGTTGTGGTTGTTGTTGTTGTTGTTGTTGTTGTTCTTAACGTTTTAATGTGTTTTATGTCATTTTTTACTGGCCACTTGTGGGATAATAAAGATAAACTATATTTAGTTTGGTTAGGATGTTATGATTCATGTATCTATTATGACAGACAGACACACCACACACATGCACACACACACATCCACATTCATCCACACTGCACAAACATTGTATCGACAGTTTTTGAATGTAAGAGAAATTATCACCATGTTATGTTAAAGTAAACATCAATTATGTAGTTAGAATGTGATTCTCAGAAGAGACAGAATGGACAGGCAGATTGTCTGCCGCCCTAGTTGCTGGTAAGGCCCTAGTGAAGGGATGGAAAAGGACAAAAATAAAGGGCTGTAGTTGTATAAGATTTTATCCCCATAGGGCTCAACTTGCCCTATCATTATGCTTACGTGTTGTACTTGTAAAACTGTATTAGTTGCAGAAAATGTTTTAATTTCCATGAATTCCCAACAACCTTACATATACATAGCAATTATTATTTGAAATTAATACACAATGAAAGTTTATTTTCCACTCATGTGACTTTTACCGGTGCTGTGTGTGATGTAAGCAGATGGTGATCAGAGTTGGGCGTGGCTTCTCATAAATTGGCATGTAACTTCTGAACAGAATCACAACACCATGAAACTCTGCTAGAGGGCGCGACTGCCCCTGCCCTTTTTGCTGTGCCGGAGCGCCCTTTTTTTTTCTTTTTCTTTTTTTAGCTATATACCTTTATTTAACCAGGGTAGGTCCGTTTTTAAGATTTTTGGCATTTTCGCCTTTATTGACAGGGCAGTAGAGATTGACAGGAAAGACAGGGCAAAGAGAGGGGATGATGTGAAGCAAAGGGGGGGGTGCCCCTCTTGAGCCACTCAAGAGGTGCACTTGAGTGGCTCAAATGCCCATCTGGTGCGACCTTAGGGCAAAAATGAAGCTTGTTTTTTTCTACTGTAGGGCAGCCTAGTAGAACATGAGACCCTCACTTTTTTCATCTGAAGGGGCATTTTATTGGGACAATTCCATGCTTCATTTTTGTGCTAAATTCACAAGGAAACGTGTGTTTTCTCTACCACAGGTGCCACTAACAGCTTGGTTGATGCACTGACTCACTGTTTACCACATTGGTCTGTGTCTTACTGTAATGCAGCAGTCAAGAAAGGCCATGCGCCACCTACTGGGCTAGATAAATTGCATCCTGCAGCATCCAGGCAGAATCTGTATACAATGAAACTGCTGTGCTGTCTTGGCCTCAACACTGTAATTAAGAAAACAAATAATAAAGTATTTGCCAGCTAGCGCTGTGTTATTTTCTCTAGCTAGCTTATAATCAATCTAGTATTTTCTTTGATGGTTTTGGTAAGCTATTGATAGCTAGCTTTGAAGTTTAAATGAGGCATCTAGCTTGAGTTGAAGCTAATGTTACAGTGGCAAATAAGTGCCAGCTAGCAAGTCACTATAGGCCTATAATTTATCTTTAGCTAGCTATCAATAATATATCTATGTATATACCTTATGCAGACCCGTCACTATGGGCGGGCCTTATAGTGCAGGAACAAACCCTCAAAAAGGGCCTTAGTTTTTGTTCTACCCCTACCCGGGGTAGAACAAAACATGACCTTGTTTTTTCATAACTTTGACATGTCCCCTTCATGAAATCGATGGTCATAATTTTTCTTTTTACTGCAAAAGTCATTAAATTCATCACTGAAGTGATTCACCACATAGGCAAATTAGTGCAAAAAAAACAGAATGTCAAAATATGGTTCTATTGTGAATCAGCAGCCTTTTATATAAGGCCTTATTATAGGCGGAAATATCAATTTTATATATATCATATCAAAGTTAATTTTTCTGAGAAATACTCACTTCTAATCCTAATCCTAATCTAATAATACTATAATCAGTACCCAATTATGCTAATAATTCATTTCAGGTAGTCACTGACATTGTCTCATCAAAAACAAGAAGTAATAGTTTGCCACTGAGCACTATTATTGTGACTATCCAGTGAGTATAACCCAAAAAAGTACACAAAAATGCCTGCCTTGTAACAGGGAATACCAAGTTGATCCCATGTTTTTTTCACTGCACCAAAAAGTGTGCTATTTACATTGTGTGTGTGTGAAAGGTAAAGACAGGAGATCACAGAGTTGTGCAAACATTTTTGCCTGTCGACACACGCCTGTCGCACATTTTGAAATTATGTATCCCCCCCCCCCCCACACACACACACACACACACACTTTTATCAATTTATTTATTTATTTATTTGTGTTTTGACACAGACTTTTATTGCAGATACTACTATCACCTACTTCAGGTCCACGGTTTCCTGCCCATTTGGTTTTGGAGTAGACCCTATATGGGACGGTTTTTCACTGGAAATTTTTGCACTGGAAATTTTAACATGACCTGGCAACCCTGTCCTCTTAGTCAGGACTGTCCCTGGTTATTACAATAGATTGATTATTGATGATAGTTAGCTAACTTAGCCACCTGTCTGTTCCAAATCCACTTTCCAGACTGATTCTACTGTGATTCTACTATCACTCTGAGCCTGGGGAAGAAAACCCATTCCGTTCAGAATGTTCAGTAGGCTCATCATCATTATCTATCTTGCACTGTCACACTAGAATAATAACATCTAGCGTTGGTCAGCCTCTCAATGTAAACACACCAGGAAAGAGAGAGACATACACCAGAAGAGAGAGACACACGCCAGATGAGAGAGAGAGAGAGACACCAGGGGAGAGAGACACACACACAAGGGGAGAGAGATACACCAGGAGAGACACCATAAAATACCATAAAGGATTAACAGTGTACTCTTGTTTATCCCATCACTATTCAAGAGCTAAAACAAAAACTGAAAACTCTTAGAAATAAGGCCAGTGGAACTGATCTCCACAATGGAGGCTCAAATGATGTTTCAACACAATACAATTTATATGGAATGTTATTCCAGAGGTGTTTGTGCATTATTGAATAAGGAGGCCTCCATGAGGGCTCATTTCCTACACATCAGTATAAGAGGGCTTGACTTGAAAACTAGCCACTGGCCAAATACTGGTAAATATTGGCCATGGTTAATAATTCTATTTGTTCTACAAAATATTTTGTCAGTCATTTCTATTCCCAAAACTACTTTGGCAGCTATGACATTAGACTGATCAATGACAATCTTAATCCACTTGCCAGTTGATGAAAAAAGATACTCATCAATGAAACTATGACAGATGGTCATCATTTCCTCCATCAATGTATGTGAACCATTTTCAAACTGCTGTTGTTAAGCAGAATGTTGTCCCTTCATCCATCATGGTTAGTCCATTCCACTCTCCTATTTCCTTCTCTCCCAACTCCTTTTCATTCCCTTGTTTCTCTCCTTCGGTGTTAGTCTTATTGGCTGGTTTAGGAGTTTCCTCCTCTGTGTCCTCATCAATGTACAGCAGAGTTGCCTCCACCCATTCCTTCACTTTCTTTGACCCCACCTCTCCCACTCCTCCATTGGGTCCTTCCCTCTCTGTCTCATTGGTGATGAATGTGCTCAGTACTAGGTCCACTTCGTCCCTTTCGTTCTCCCCTTCCTCTTCCTTCACTCCCCCCTCTCCTCCGTTGCACTCCTCCCACCCTCCAGCCCCAACCAGTTTCACCTGCCCTGCCCAGGTATCATCCTCCACCCCTTTGGGCCGATGGCTGCTCCGTATGCTGGAGCCAAAGTGCTTAACCTGGCTCTGCCTCCTCCATTTCATGAGCAGGCAGATGCAGAGGACTCCGCCAACACATACCACACCAGCCAGGAAAATAACAGTTATGATCCAGAACAAACTGGGCTTAACTTGGTCCGTTATGAGGACTGGAGCCAGTGTTAACCCAGAGGTATAGGGGATGGCGGTAGTAGCAGTGAGTGTTGGCTGGGCAGAAAGGCGATGGGGAATGCCATAGACCAGAGGGGAGATAGGTGAATTGGTAAGGGCTAAAGAGGATGGCTTTGTTGTGGGAGAGTCTGCAGTGCCAGCTTTGGTGGAATGACCAATGCTTGGCAGGACTGCTGAGGTAAGGGATTTATTAGTAGTGGGTGGCAATGCGGTGGTGGCTTTGGTCAACACATCGACTGTGGGATCCAGACCATGAGTGGTGGTAGTAAGGGACAGAGTGCCCTCTGTGGCATGAGGGGAGGCTTCTGAAGCAGCAGATTCACTAACTGATGAAGTTGCTGCAGCTTCCAACATGGGCATTGCTGCTGTAGTAGTTTCAGTAAGCACGGTTTCCACAATTAATCTATTGTGGGTAGACGCTGAAGAAAAAAGAATCATTGCACCCGAAGTTGGTTCTGCAATATTGGCAGCTTCAGTCACAGAAGTTGGTACTCTAGTTGTTGCAGGTAGGACTGTGATAATGGCATCCATGATAGGTGCATGTGTTACCTCAATGTGATGATCAGGTGAGCTCACTATCTCAATGTAGGTAGGTAAGGTGGTTTCCTTAGGTACGTCCTCGGATATGGCAGATGTAGGGAAATAACCAGATGAGGATAAGTCCAGGCTTTGAATAAGGGGTAGAGTGAGGGATAGAAGCAGAGTGCAGAGAGTAGACCCACTTGGAGCCAAATTTGGTGGTGACATGATTCTATAAGGAATCAGAGTTTGGTTTACTTATCGGATAGGGTGACTTTTTTTCAGAGAACTCTTGGTGGGTTAGAGCAGAAACTTGTGCAGCCCAGCACAGAGTCACTTCATCTCTTAGTCTGTTCTCTCCTTGAAGTCTTCTAGTCTTCTTGATGGTTAAAGGCAAAGGGTGACTTAAGAGTTGAGTGTTTACTGTGCTCTTTCAGTGTCTTTAACCATTCGCTGTGGTGTGCTATGCAGGAAAGACACAGCCCTTTGTTTCCTCTTTCCGCCTTTGCTCTTGTTTTCTGTTGGCTTTTTCAAGAGTTGCATGAGAAATTGCAGCATCGATGCAACTACCAGCTTGTGGTCTGCAGACAGAGAAAGTAACAGACTGAATGATACTAGAGATAGTTTCTAACTAAAAGTGGCTTCTAACTAAAACTACCTGTTGCTCATTGTTTTGTTCACTTTCCTAAATTTGAGGAAGTAACCAATTCTTGTCTGCTACCTCACAATATGTAACGATTAGCAATATGAATATAAACTTTTTTCTATGTGTGACAACATAAAATAACTTTCAACCCCTTTTCTGCATTTGTATCATCAAAGACAAATACAGACAACAGTGTTTTGTTTTCATCCTATAAATAAAACAGCAATGGTTGAGAAGAAAAATGGTTGAGAAAAAAGCAAAGAAAAAGTAAAGTTTACTTACCTACTGTACGTGTGGTTTGGTGACTTTTAAGACCCAGGTCACATCACCGAGGACTAATACACATACAAAACGCCTTTCCTCTTTTTCTACTGTTCAAACCTATTTTCTTTTCTTTCTCACACTCTTTCCTCCCCTCTTATCATCTCTTTGTGCAGTTCTGACAACAGTTTTGACAGCAGTTCTGGTAAGTGCTGAGATAGGTGGAGCTGGAGAGCTGCCTAGATGCTTTGAGCCTAGTCTTCTATCTGTTGTCCTGCCTATTTGTAGAATTAACTTCTCATTTTTCTCAAGCAAAGGGAACCTGACATGTTTTTACATTGGTAAGCACTTTCATGCTTGTGTGTGAGTGTGTTTGCATGATTTGGGTTCACTGAAGTACAGTAAGGTAGTTCGCCAAACACTGTCACAATTTAATATAGACAACAGTGCAGCAGATGGAGATGCTGTAATAATTTAACACGACTGGTCTTAAGCTCATATTGCAGCACATTGAGTTGTTTTTATGTACCGTACATATTCAACTCATACTTCTAACCTATAAGAGAGTAAGTGTAAAGTAAAAAAAAAAACCCACATTATTTATTTATCTCTTTTTATAGTGCTCTTCATAGGTAGATGTTTTTAGGGGAAATTTGCTGTGATAGCAACATTACTACCTGGGAGCCGTGCAGTACAATCACAGTCTTGTACTGTTGGCCTCCAGGAAGCAGGAAGCTCTGCTGAAGCAATTGTTGGTTAAGCACCTTGCTCAAAGGCACCTCAACAGTAGTCAAGAGAGGGGAGATGGGAGAATGTAAGCCATTTACTTCCCCCACCCAGTAATGCAAGGTGTACAAAAACATTCTTTACTCAAGTCAACATGTAGTAGCTTTAGAAGGCTTGCACCAAATAAATGTTGATGCTATACAAGAGCAGTCCTACTTCTACCAAGCTTGATAACTAGACCACAATATGAGACATCCTCTTTTCTACACTGTTGAGAAATAATATTTCAAAAATCTGAATCATTCAATCACATCAATCTTTGGGAATTGGTGCTATGAGGAGAGGGAAGGGAGGGGAGTTAGGGATGTATGTATGTATGTATGTATGTGTATGAAAAAGAAAAAACACACATATATATGAATGTATTTTATATATTTTATATGATTTAATATATTATTATTATTATTATTATTATTATTATTATTATTATTATTTTTGTTTTGTTTTTCCCTCAAATATCTAATGTCATTGTCAACGTACCTGCATCCTTCACATTGGAAAAAAAAAAAAAAAAAATCACTCATGGAGCATCTTGCCCTTGCACAATGCATATTTATATATAAATAATCTAAACTCAACTATAAACATAAAATATCCATAGCTGCAAAAGAGTCCACTGTTTCATGGTCACCTGGCATTATTCAAAGTAAAAAGTTATAGCCGCACTCCCATAGCTCCGATGCAGAATTCTTTATTGTGTAAAAACAATAGTGGACAATGTTTTCAATACAAAAACACGCAAAATATATTTACAACTTTACAAAAAAGGTTTGAGGTCAAAGTCTACATTGAGGCCGAGAGGGGCAAGGGTCTTGAGGTGGTGGATCCAAGCTGCCTCTCGCCTCAATAGTAGAGTATCCAAGTTGCCCCCTCATCTGGGCAACGTGACCTTTTCAATTCCTATGTAGCGGAGAGAAGAAACAGGATGATTAGCTTGAACAAATTGAGCAGCAACAGGATAGGTCATATTCTTACATCTGATTGTGCTGCGGTGTTCAGCTATACATGCTTTCAATTCCCGTTTTGTTTTTCCTACATAGGCTTTACCACAGGGACATGTAATCAAATAGATGACACCCCTAATGGAACATGAGATAATTCCTTTGATTTGTATCTTCTTACCGGAATGAGGATGTTTAAAATGATGGCATTTATAAGTACCGTTGCATTGTGCGCAGGCATTGCATTTATAATTACCATAAGGAAGTGGCGGCAGTCTACATTTGGATTCAACAACAGGGGGCAAATCAGAGTTGACAAGTCTATCTTTAAGATTTGAACCACGGGAAAACACTATCAATGGAGGATTTGAAAACACATTAGAAGTGGATCTGTCAGACTTAAGAACATGCCAGTGTTTGTAAATCACATTCTTGAACTGTCTAGCACATTTTGAATATCGAGTAGTAAACGTCACAGAATGTTTTTATATCACTATTTAATAGAAACTCAAACAACACAGATTACATTTTTATTTTTTATTTTTTATTTTTTTCATAACTACAATACAAAAGCAGGCATCAGTTGCAATATATTGTTGTTTTAATGAATTACTCCTCTGCAAAGTTTTCCTGGGTTATCATGTTTGGTTTGTGGGGTCCTCTGGTTTCAGTCTCTCATGTGAGTACCAAAACTCTGTTATGTCTTTCAAAGTCACCTTGGGCTGAGTCCACAGTTTTTCTTCCTCTCTCCTGCCCTCCCTCCTTCTTTCACTCTTGTGCTTTGTCTTTTTCTCCTCCCTCCCTCCTACGTTGTCGTGTCTTATCGTCATGCCACTGGTATACCAGAACTCCACCCTCTCTTCTGGGGTGGATCTGTGGGCCACCCATAGGTTCTTCAAGTCTATTCCTCTCGCTGTCCCTCGCTGCCCCGCGCTCACCGTCCTCCCTTGCTGGACGGACAGTCGCACCCACAGACAGATGGTCAGACCCAGGAAGACAGAAGCGGTCACTCCCAGAAGCCACAAAGTGATGAAACAAACCAGTCTAGAGGACTGATGAGACAAAGATCTCCAATCTCCTTCTTTACACTTTGGAGATGTGGGGTTGCAGCCTTGTGTGATGTTAAGAGTCTTGTTTTTATTTAAGGATGTCTGATTGTTTCCTTGGATAGGGCCAAAATCAAGATAGAGTGGTGTGGTGCTTATTTTGTTGGTGTTTGCTTGTGTACTTACATCTCCATTATTTACTACATTTAACTGGCTTGTATCATCCAACTGTGTTTGGACAATTGACAACTGCTCTGCAGTTGTTTGACTGACATCACTGTCTCTTCCTGGTTGTTTGCTGTTGTGGAAAGCTGCTGAACTGGTAGTTAGTGTCCCTTGTTTCTTGAATGTGCCATTGGCAGTTGCTAGGAGTGACGACGACAGCGGCTCAGCATTAGTGTTGGACTTGGAAGTTGTGGTCTCTCTCTGGTTCCAAAGAGCCTCAGTGGTGGAATCAGTGACAGGTTTTGCGAGGAGGTGAGCAAGGTTGAGTAGCAGGGGAATAAGAGTTCTTGACAACATCTGTCGGACACACAAAGAAAGTTAAAGACAGGAAGAGAGAGACAGACATTCATGTCACGTATTAAAAATGACATCGTCCTATCGCACTCCTCTTTGAAAGATTATGTTGTTAGAGGAAAACTCAACACAATACAACACAATTACCAAAGAAATGGCACTGAACTAAAACAAAAAGCCCACATACCTCATATGTCATATAAGTCTTTGCATCGCACTGCTTTTTCTTCCCTTTTACACAGGATTTCCTCTTTCATGCCCAGGGTGATGCCTGCTTGCTGATGGCTCATTTGATATCGCAAACATCCAATCACACTTCTCTCGACTGCAGTGAGAAAGCAGGAAGTTTGACTCCCGTGGCAGCGTGATATTGCGGTGGAAGTCGATTGGTTGAGGCAGGGTGTGGGCTGCCTTCTCAACGGCCTCCAGCTAAGTCATGAGACAACTTCCTCTTTTCTTGAATCATCTTGCATGTCAGAGATTTGAAGAGAACGCAAGCCTGACATTGGTTTTCATAGAAGCTCTGTTCTACTTCTGACTACTACTTTCCTCCCCTGCTATAAATGCTCTTGACATATGAAGAAGGACATCTAATTGTGTTAGTAAACTCAAAGTGAGATTTTTAAACAACCCATATTGCTGAATTATAAAGTTAGGTGAAAATATAAAGTTTGTTCTTTTGAAGGCTTGCTATTTTATATTCCACTTTTTGTCTCACTCACATCAATGCTCTTATAGCACATTCTACAAAATGTAGTATACATTCAACAATGGTATATTACGCTTTTGCTTTGCAGACTTTTGTGCCCACAGTATTTTGGCCCTCTAGTGAGGCCATAGCCTGCGTGTCCAGATTTAATTAGGGATTGACTCAGATTGCCAAATCCAGATTGACATAATCTGTTTAGCCACCAACACCCTGAGTTGTGTGAGCTGATGCGTGGATAATATCCTGTCCAACTGCAATTGCTACGCTTTGCGAAAAGACCCTTATGACAAATTAGGCCTGAATTTGACCAGAGGATATTTCCAGATAGAAAAAGGAGTTGGCATGCCAAATGGAGAGGGAGAGAAAAACCATGCTAGGGAGTAAAGTGGAGGCGGGCCAGACACTACATGAAGAAAACGAAGGAGAGCAGGGAGAGGGAGGGGAGGAGGAGGAGGCCATGGAACAGGGGGAGATGGTGGTCGATGGAGGCATAGAGGATTGGAACGGGTTCATTTCAGGGGAGGCGGCATCTGTGGCGCCAGAGGAGGAGCAGGTGGTGGCTGAATGGAAACCTGGTGATCCAGTGACCCCACAATATGTCCTGAGGCTGAACGGTTACACTAAAGGTGAGTCAAGTTCATGCCACTGGCACAGATCTGTTATCATTTGAACCATAAGGAAGATAGAAATATGGAACTGTGAGGAGGGAAGCAATACTGTTTGTGTGTGTACATGTGTATACAGTAAATGCATTTAGAAGCTGTCTATGTTTTGCAACTTATTTTATGGTTAGAGTGAACAAAGCAGGCTATATAGAATCTACATCAAGAAACTTCAGGGTGCTGTGCTTTGTCTAGAAGTGTCAGGTAGTTAATACAATTGCTGGAGATATGGGATGAGGAGAGATGGAGGGCTTGTATTGCACAGCTATGGAATAAATTGTTGGATATGGAGGGAAGTAGGTTGACTAAAAGTATATTTGAATGGGATATACAAACAAAGGGGCTCAGGCCAAGGGAAATATGACATATGACATATGTTTGTAGTATTGGGTTGCGAGGATCTTTTCAAGAGTAAGGCAAAAGTTGATATTCACACTGTAAAAGAACTAGCCTTTCTGAAAGTAAAAGAAATATGGGCTACAGAAATGTGGAGCAAAACCAGAGTTACATACCTTTTGTGAGCATGAATATTTTACTGAAAACTCTGTCCTACATAATCTGCCCAAGAGGAAAAGATCACTGTATGCTCAATTTAGGTCAATCTATATTATCCCACCATATTGAAATAGGCTGTTATGTAGGCGCTTCTGGGGTAGAGAGAATCTGTGATGTGTCATCTTAATGAAATGTAGTATTGCCCTTATTAAAGTTAACAACAATTTGTACATTTTGTATGACAAGGTGAAGAGAGTGAAGTGAGAGGTACATTTCTATTGTACAAGGGACGTTGAAATTTGAAGTTGTTGTTTGAACATAAGATATTTGGGAATGACATGAAAATAAAGTATTCCATCAGTGGGCTAACATGCATACTATGCACTAGATAAAAATCAACAAGATAAAACAACTAGATAAAATTCAAGCCTTGGTTGCATGTCATCCACTCTCACATTTTTCCTGTTTCTCTCTACGATACACTGTCAGGTAAAGCAGAATGTCATAAAAGACTATTGAAAAAAAACAAAGTTAAATTTATGCTGTATTGGTTGGATGTCTAGCAGAGTACCTGTGTTCACCAGAAGAAAACATCTACAACATCAACTTCTCACGCTTCAAGATCAGGGACCTGGGAAGTGGAGCAGTTATCCTCGATATCAAGAAACACTGTCCAACAGGTACTGCTGCGTGTGTTAGTGTGTGTGTGTGTGTGTGTGTGTGTGCTCCACTGGGAGCTGCTGAGTACAACCAGTCTTCTATTGTTTACCATTGCCAGGGTCGTTACTGGAAAAAACTAAGTTACACATTACTAGTTACTTTTCTTAAAAGCAATTACTTTACTTATTACTCCCTGAGAAAAGTAATTAGTTACACTACTCATTACATTACATTTGCATTACAACCTAAAACAATTGTGCTAGGCTTACTTTTAATAAAGATAATAAGACAGCATTAAATTCTGACTTTCTGATTCATATTTACCACTTTGGCGGCTCCTTCATGTGCGCACTACTCATAATTCCAACATGACTTGAAGGCAGGATAAGACAAAGGAAATCTTTCAATAGATAATAAAGAGGTTAAAGAGACTAATGAATAAAACGCAAGTAACAACCTTTCTGTAAGATCAGTAACTGTAATGTGATTACTGAAATTGGAACAGTAATGCCTTACTTTACTCTATTACAGGAAAAAGTAATGTGATTACAGTAATACATGGTGCGATGGTTGAGAGGGTTGAATGACCACTTCCATAGATCTCCATCTTGGGTCTCATACACACAGTGTGTGTGCAAAAGCTGTGATTTATGATCTGTAAGTTATTATCGATTTCCTCCAATTTCCAGTCATATAGCAAAAGATAACACAACTTTCTACCATAGTGAACTATATAGTGAGGGGAATGGGAACGGTTTCGATCAGAGCTTAGATCATGAATTGAGTTTAAAAAACAAAACAAAACAAAAAACTAAAACTAACAGCCAATCAATAAAGAGATTAAAAAGGATGTTATGTGAAATCACATTCTAGTTGTAGTGTGATTTAATGCCATTTTGGATAGACCAGAAAGCAAAACATCACAGTGTTCCTCTCCTTCTCCAACTCTCTCTCTCTCCCTCTCTCTCTCTCTCTCTCTCTCTCTCTCCAGACATTACAGATGTCACGGACGTTGATACAAGCAGATTCATCCAGTATCGCTTCTCCCCTGCATTCCTGTCCCTCAGAGAAATAGGGGCTACGTAAGTCAATCCCACACATATTGATCTTTTATTCTGTAAAATGCACTGCTGTTGTTGGTGTGTGTGTGTGTATGTATGTTGAAAATCATCAGAATCCAATGCAAATTGTAAGAGCTCGAATAATACTACTCCTACTTTTTCTTTTTCCACTTCTCTCATTCAGGAGTCTCATTAAACAGTAGCACCTTTGCACCCATGGATGTTTTTGGTAATACAAGTGTAGCAGAGAAAGACAAAAATTTAAAAGGATACATGAAAGAGAAAATGGAAGATAATTATAAATAAGAATAGAGCAGATGTAAACATAATCATTAGACTACTTTCTTCACTAGGCCTACATTTCAAAACAATTATACTACTTCTTACTGCGTGAGCATACAAAACATGATCAGTTCATAAAAATAACTTGAAAAACATATTTTTCCTTTTGAAATTAAAACGAATTTAGGGAATACTTCAATCATTTACTTAATTAGGAAACGTAATTATGGTACTATCTTACCATGGTATTTGTGCTTTTACTATTGATAAGTAACTGGTGGCAGTATATCCCACTGATATACCACATCCACTAAATGGCTCATGTTATGTCTGATGGTCTTAGTAAGCTCACATATATCAAATAAATACCATTGTTTTCTTACAAGTGCAAGTTTCAGCTGTTCAGCACCCTGTCTCCCAGGTTGGAGTTTACAGTGGGCAGCAAGGCAGTGAGCCGCTTTCGCCTGATCGAGAGGCATTTCTTCAGAAGCCTCCTTCTCAAAACCTTTGACTTTGAGATCGGGTTCTGCATTCCATACAGCAGGAACACCTGTGAGCACATCTACTGCTTACCCGACCTGGAACCGGAAACAGGTGGGATTAACATGATTAAAGGATAATTCTGGTTATGTTTAACCCGGGCCTTATTTTCCTTGTTTTTCTAATCATGACGATTGATTGTGTTGAAAATTTCATCACTTGCTTCGTTGTAGTGCGTTCATACATCCAGGTCGCTGGGAGCGCTGATGTCCCAACACACATACACAGGGCCAAAGCGGTAATTTCCAACAATTAAGTCCAAAAAATTAAAACACAACCTAGTTACTCTAGTTCCTGCATTGGATGTAGGAAGGTCCCATTGCAGTGTGAGTGTCAATGTGTTGAAAGGTCTTTTTGGATTCAACTGTTGGAGGAGTGGCCCTGTGTGTGTGTGTGTGTGTGTGTGTGTGTGTGTTGGGACAGCAGCACTCCTAACGACCTGGACAGATGAACGCAGTGATGAAATTTTCAACACAATCATCATCACGCTGGCAAAAACTAGGAAAATAAGGCCCACGTTGAAGATAAATGGAATTACCCTTTAACACACTCAAATACACACACACACGCACACACACACACACACACACACCTGTGTTTTAAACCAAACCCTAATCCTAATATTCACTGTCTAACAACCTTAACCCTCAACTTTAGTATGTCATGCCTAAACTGACTGTAATTCTAAACCTAACCCTAACATTAACCCTTAATCCTGACAGTAACCCTTTTCATAATGTGATTAGACTTTCACTTTTACAGGTTTTTATCTCCATAGGGACATGTGGACAGATAAACATAGCTGTCTCTCTCTTTCTCTTTCTCTCTCCCTCTCACACACACTCACACATGTCCCAGTTGCACTAGTGTTTCAACACATTCCTTGTGTCTCTTTTACCCTGGTCAGTCGAAGAGATGATTGACAACCCCTTTGAAACACGCTCGGACAGTTTCTACTTCGTCAACAACAAGCTCATCATGCACCACAAAGCTGAGTACTCCTTTAACCAGGGAGCTGATCAAGTCAATGGGGAAATTATCGGAGAGCAGGGTCAATAATGTCTGCGGTCTGGGATTTTATCTTCAATGGCTACAGAAAATCATGTGTGTGTGTGTTTCTGTTGTGTTTAGTGGGAGAAATTTGTTGAAAGCCTGGGTGTGATTGCCCAGGGTAAGCCTGGGTAAGTGAGTGTGTGTGTGTGTGTAAAATAATGTATTGGAAATCCTGGAGACTAATGAAGGCAAAAAAGCTAATATACTGTATTAGACTCTTGTAGAGGTGAAAAAAGATACTGTTAAAGATTTATCACATGTTCTACATTCCATTGTAACAGAGTATGGGAGTCCCCTCAACTGATCCTACTGGTTATAGGAGTTGTAATCACTGTGGTGTATCCATTAAAATAAAAGAAGATATATTTTCATCCAGCTCAGTTGTCTTTATTTATTATAATTCAGGTATACAGAAATAAATGCAAAGCGGGGTAATGAACTGTTTTAAGTTAACAAGTTACTCTTGTTACAGGTTTTGGCCACACAATGGCAGTATAGGACTTTAAAATGCCATGTGCAGTACAACTTCTATGTGACTATCTATGAGGGCGAACAAAGACAAAAATGTGACAAATGTCACCATAGTTATATATATATAAAAAAGACATTCCCTTTGAATGGTAGCCTACAAATGGTAGTTTTACAATATTCAGTAAACTCTACTTAGTCTGTCTTACAAGGAAATTATGTGTTTGCTAATGTTGAATTGTTGTGATGTATTACATCTAACTGTTGATACACACATTTAGGCTTTGCATGTATTTTACCTTATCTTTATCTGATTTCATGATCTCATAATATCAAATAACATGAACACATATCATTATTCTCATATTCCATTGAGTTCAGCACAGATGGAGCATGGCATTAGTTCAGGCAGAACACTGAAGCCGTTCCTGCGCCCAGCTGATCGGCTATCAGCTGTTTCATCTAAACAACTCTTCAGCTGATCAGCATCAGCTGACTCTCAATCACTAATCACATTCAAATAAGTCAATGAGGCAGTCTCTAGAATAACAGCTCGCAGTCTTACTCTGCTGTTCATTGATACCACTGCTACTAGGTTGCTGCAAAACTCCCTCCACCGCCCCATCCTCCTCCTGCTATTGTCTGTACATAGGATGTTGTGTAAGCTATTTCGAAATTATGTCTGTTTGTATGTTAAGGTTTTCATATATTGAATGATGTATGTCTACTATGCCTTGGGGGTTAATTGCGCTCCCTGCAGAATCTCATGCACGCTGCTTCAAGAACAGTACCCACACATTCATCCATGTTCACACACACACACGCCTGTACATAGTTTGTATTCATTTGTGTTCAATTTTAATATTCTTCTTCAATAAATTGTGCTGATTCTAAAAGGGTCTTGTGCCTGCATTACATAATGCATGAATGAACCACCCTCTGCTGTTAGACCTCACATTATTCTTAAACCATTGAATTATGAATTCTATTAATTTAGTGTTAACTAAAGGTATAATGTTGTAGTTTAATTAAGATTAACTATTAAGCTAATTATTAATTATTAATATTGAAATTGATAATTAACTTTATGAGACTGATATTACACTGATTTTTCGATATTGTAGGAATATTTAATTAAACATAGTACAAATTACAATTATCTTGGACTGGAAATCAGCTCATCAGCTCAGAGTTTTGGCTTGGCTACAAAGGAAGCAAGATGACATTTTATGCCATCAAGTCAAAGTTTGGTAGAATACCTATACCTACAAAGGTATGGCTCAAAATATATCGGTCTATCCTGCTACCCATACTGCTGTATGGGAGTCCAGCATGGGGCCCTATGGGGCCCTATCTGAGTAAAGTATGGGGCCCTATCTGTTACCCAAACTTTGATAAATGGGACAAAAGTCCAGCTGAAATCTTTCAGCAGTCTTTCCCTTACACCTACAAATCCAAAAAGAGCCATAAAATTCTGGCAGCATCTTAACAGCACTGACCATAATTCCATCAAATATACAGCACTATTAAGCAACACCACATCTCGTAATAAAAACACTCTGATTCAACTTACTTTGCAGCTCACAAACACTGCTGACTTCCAGCACCGAAACAATAACCCACAAACAAAATTAAAACAACAGAAGGAAGATAATTCTAAACTTTGGGAATCTGAAACCAAATGACAAAATAAACTGCAATTTTAGTCCCTTCTATATTGAAAAATTGAATTAACTCATTATCTGAACATTCAAAACATAAAAGCATGAAACATTCTTACAAAACTAAGGCTTAGTGATCATAATCTGAATGTTGAAAGAGGGAGATACAAAAAAGAATGGATGCCCAAAGACAAAAGGCTGTGTCAACAGTGAACTTGTGAACTGCAAGAGGTAGAAACAGAATTGCACTTTCTATTAGAATGTCCAAAATACAAAAATATCCAAAAAATATACTTCTCAAAATTTGAAAGTGCATTTCTTAATTTCTATTCCCTCTCAAACTCATTCAAACTCCCAGTGGTTCTTGGAGAGGAAGAGAAAACAATGATACTTGCTGCCAGATATGTTTAATTGTGTAATAATCTCAAGGATGATAACTTGTGAAATTGTCTAGGCTGCTTTGCAAGTGTATTGTCTATAGCACTGCATAGAGTCATATTTATCATATGAACAGTTTTTAAAATAGAGTTTTTATAATTAGGAATTCCTATATTTTATTAATAATTCTTTATGTGATGATTAATTATTGGTCACATTTAAGGGGTTTACAAATATTCAATATTTTCGAATAACATTTGTCATCGCACTGTTCACCCAGCCATACCAACCCATGGTCTGTCTCACTCTCTTGTCTCTCTCCTCTCCACATTGGATGTAGCTTGTTGCATTATACTAGCTGTTATTTTATACTAGTTGTTTTTTTAGGCAGGGCTTGTTATGATGTTTAATTAAAGACCCTATAGACAACTTTTTTGCTTTAACTTATCATTATGAAGTAAATGTTGATTGCACAGTGTAATGGCTATAGAATAATGACACCATCGGCTTTAGATTGGTTCTCTATAAGCCTCACTTTTACTATGCAATTCTGTCTGCCACCGGGCACGATCTCCTGGGAAAATGAAGGCTCGACTTACGGCACAAAGGAAGTGCGTCATCCATTGCGCAACCAAAAGAGGTAAAAAAAACAAAAAAAAAAACAAAAAAAAAGGTAGCTATCCCCAGTAGCGGAAATGGCAGGCGGTGGAACAACCGCAGTGACAGTGGAAACACTACCCTCTATCATAGCACTGAGATTGGGGTTTCTAGTTGGGAATGTTTCTTGCTTTGGACAGTAGTAGTTTGGACAGTAGCAGGCTGCTAGCGGTAGCGTTAGCCATGTTGCTAACGCTACCGCTAGCAGCCAGAAAATGAACCAGGAGCTACAAGGAAGCCAGGACCAGCCAGAAACAAACATCTATGTTTGTTTCTGGAACAAAAGAAACATTCATCTAACTATGTTTGTTTCTGGCTGCTAGCCTTAGCTATCGTAGCTAGCGTTAGCAACGTTAGCCATGTTGCTAGCTACGATAGGTAACGCTAGCAGCCAGAAACAAACAAATGATCCATTGTCCGTTTGATCATCTAAACAAAGACACGTTTTCTTGCAGTGGCCTTTCTAAAATGAGCAGTGGTGAAAGTTACTATATTTATGTTATGATCAAGGAGTTGATAAGCAGACAGATGGTTTGTTCTATTGCACGGAGCTAGGCTCTAACAGAAAGTGATCTGGTTGTCTTTGCAACAGCGGCGCAAACAACAATACCACTTGGAAACACTAGGGGGGGACAAAGGGGGAAAGTTGAAAAGTTGTCTGTATCTACTTTAAATATGATGAATAAATATAAATGGATTAAAAGCTAGTTCCTAACGTTTCAAACTTCATCCTTCATTTTTTCAGCTGAAGCTTATCAGTTCATTTGTATTGCAGAGGAGCCCACCTGCCAAATGTAGTTGCTGTATGACTTATGGTTTCTGAGCTGCAGACACTTTTACTGGAGAAAAAAGAAAAGAAGAAGAAGAATCCTAACAAATATAATAGGGTTCCCAGCACTACATGCTTGGAACCCTGATAATAAAGTACCAGTACAATAGGAATAATAACAAAAATAATAATAAACTTTATAGCACATACTTTTCAAAAAACAGTTTACAAAGTGTTTTACAGAGAAAATAGAAAAAACTGACAGAAGTACAAATTTGGAGACATGATTTAAAAATAGTAACAGATTCAGCCAATCTAACAATGGGAAGTAGACTGTTCCACAGTCTCTGTGCCATTGCTGCAAATGCTCTATCACCCTTTGACCTTTGATGTTGCAACAGCCAAGAGTCCTTGGTTTGAAGACCTAAGGGTCTTCAAAGGGTCTGTGGTATGATATAGATGATGCAATTCTGCAATGTACTCAGATGCCTGGTCATAAAAGGCCTTATATGTAATTACAAGAATTTTAAACTCAATTCTGAACTTCACTGGAAGCCTGTGTAAAGATGCAAAGACGTGTAATACACTTAGTCTTTGTCGACAATCTTGCTGCAGAGTTTTGAACTAATTGGAGCAGACTGATTCAGACAAACAAGGCATTACAATAGTCTAAATGCAACGCAACAAAGGCATGAATAACCCGTTCAGTGTTGTAAAAAGACAAACTGATTTTGTCAACATTCCTCAATTGAAAATAGCATGACTGTACCAACTTCTTGTTGTTCAAAATTAAAGTTTGGATCAACACACCTATATTTTTTGACACAGGCATAACATTGCTTGTAAAAAGAGCCTAGGGACTCCTGGATCTGTTTGCAAAAGCTTTCAGGACCAGTAATAAGAAGTTTTTTCCTGAATTTAGCTGGAGGAAGTTGTGAGCAATCCTTGATATCAGCCAAACAATCATGTAAAATGGTCAGCCTATAAAATCATTGTGATTAATTGATAGATATAACTGAGTGTCATCGGCATAAAAGTGAAAAGCAATATCATGCTGACGAATAATTTCCCCCAAGGGTATCATATACATAAATAGAGAACAACATTTGCCAAAGAATTGAGCACTGGGAACCCCACATGTCATTTTAGAGGCTGATGACATAAAGCTACCAACTGATATTGTCAAATTCCTGTTGGAAAGATCTGTTCAGATCTGACCAGTCCCAGAGACACCAGCACACTGCCTCAATCTATTTATTAGAATAGCATTGTCAATGGTGTCGAAAGCAGCATTTAGGTCAAGTAACACCAGCACAGAACACTCACCAGTGTCAGCACTCATCAACATGTTATTTGTGACATAGGTAAGTAGGTAAGGTAAGTTTAGGTGCTATGACGACTGAAACTTCTGAATGACATTATTTCTTTTCGACCACATCTAGGAGTTGCTTTGAGAACACTTTCTCCAAAATTCTGGAAATAAAAAGCAGTTTAGAGATGGGCGTACTTGGTATAGTGGGGTCAAGGCTGGCTTTTTTTTTTTTTTTTTTTTAACAAAGGCTGAATGCTGGTGTGTTTAAAATAATCAGGAACATAGCCAAAAGAAGGTGAGCTATTCACAATAGTTAGCAAACAATGGGCAATGGTTCCAATAACATCTTTGAGGAATTTAGTGGGTAATAATATCAGCAGGGCTTAATGAAAGTTTCATGTGTGATACAGTATCCATGAGATCCTGCAGAGAAATTGGCATAAAATGACTCAATAAGACTGGACAATTTGATGGAGGACAACAATTAAATTGGGTGGTCTAATACCATTGTGTATTACATGTAATCTAATGTCCACAAAATAAGATAAAAAACTTCTCACAGTCCTCAGAGGATGACGTAGAGACAACAATAGGAGCAGAATCCATATGACTGTCAATTTTTTTTTGAATAAAAACCTGGGATTGTTCTGATTTGCAGACATTAACTCAGAAAAATATGTAACTCTGGCAGCCTTAGTAGCTTTGATTATAAGAAGACAGAAGGTCTTTCATCTGTAAATAATGAACATGAAGTTTGGAGGACTTCCACCTTCACTCTTTCCTTCTACATTCCCCTTTTTGGCTGCGAACGATACCATTTGACCATGGAGTTAAAGTGACCAGTTTTAGTTTTGAGAGGGGCAACAGCATTTTTGATTTTGTTGATTTACACAGGTCGTTAAAACAGTTTACCAAATCATTTTGATGACATAACTGAGCCATATACATTCTCTTAGACTGGTAAAAATAGATGAAATTTTTGCAGCAAATTGATCATTTAAAACGCGGGAGCATACAAGATGTGTGTGTTTTGTATCTTGTACATAACCATTTATATTTAACTTATTGATGTCAGTATGGGAGTTGTTCTGACTGAACTAAATCTAGAGTATGGCCGCAGTTATGGTTAGGACCTGAAACATGTACCAGATTTGTCAAAAAACTGAAAAACCACCTCTACCCCTCAGACAAGGAAAAAAAGACATTTAGTTACTGATGTCACCTTACAGGATTTCTGGGTAATGAAATCCTCAAAATTCAAACAGTTACCTCACTGCCATTTCTCAACATAATGACAGTTTATCTTTCGTTTTCGTGTTTGGATTTCAGGCCAATCACAATGCTTAAAAATGGAAGACTCCACCCAACAGGTGAAGTGGGCCATGTTAAACAAATGCACAATCAAATGACAGGCACAAACTGTTTAATGTGAGTCGCGGAGCTGACAGGTTGTGTTGTGAAAATGTTGAGAAAGAAGAAACTAGATATTAATTAATAGATCTTAATTTCAACCCAATGTGAGTGATAAAACAATGTGTGAATTTAACTTGTAAACAGACAGACATGTCATTGTCATTTAGCTATCTATTGTTGTTTGACTGTAATGTTAGCTAAATATGTTGCAGTGGTGTATCATATATCATCTTTGAGTTAATCTGAATGTAGTTTTTTAAAAAGACAGTCATCAGTCTTGTAACTTCTGAATACATGCACTGCTCTATTTAACAGAGCCAAATGGAGGCAGGATGACAGGAGACAGGCCAGCAGATTTCAGGTGATTAGATGGTGAGGAATGTTAATAAACTAAAAATAAGTGTATTTCTGGTTTTACAAAAGCTGTTGTTGATGCCATATAAGTGATGCCCATCTCCTAACTGGTACCCTTGTACACAATAATAGCATTCAATTTGTAAACACCTCTCAACGAGGTGCATTAATTTGGAACAGCTGTGTTTACATGGAGCCTTTTAATCAGAATAGCAGCCCAATCAGAATAAAAATGCCTCATATAAACGCCTCAATCAGAATAAACTGGCCTGATCCGAATGAAATTTCATTCCGTTTGAGAGGGGTGGTTTAACCCTCTCATAATCCGGTCGATGGATAAAATTTTGTCATGTAAACACTCATTCCGATCACTTTCTTTATCTCGCCTCTTTCTACTCACGCTCGCGCATTTCACGTAAGTAACGTCAATAACGTTACCCTTTTTTTCCAGGAGGATTTGAATGGATGTGCTTGTTATTAATCCCAGGGCGCTTAGGCTTGATGTAGGCAGCGCAGCCCGTTTTTATATCAAGCCCTGACTCCGCCTCTCCGGGCCAGTTTCGGTTTACAGCGGTGAAAATTACATATGGACCCAATCATTGCGGGGGCAAAACAAAACGTCTTTTTCTGACACTTATGGAGTTGTATGTTTTGATAAAACTGTTGCTTCATCAGAAAGAACAGCAGTAAAGAAATAACCGACGCAGGTCCATCTTTTAAAAACGTAAACTCATGTTAGAGTGCTGGATTCGGTGTTTTGCGCATGTCAGAAATTTTTATTCTGATTACATACTGGAGCATGTAAACGCACATCTTAATGCGATCGTTATATTTAGCGCTCATGTAAACACTTGTGTGGCAATCTTCCATTAGAATGATTTCACTTCAGAATGAAAAAAAATGTCTCATGTAACCGCAGCTAGTGATAAGGACTACTAGCCTATGTCAGAGCCATGCAGTTATCTGAAATTAATCAACACCCCTCCAGCCAATAATAATAATACATTTTAATGACTGATATTTTGAGAGCTGACTTTTTTTTGTCATGTTTCCTCTAGCAGGAGGAAGTTGAGCCACTTTTGAGGGAATATTATTTTGATTGTCTCCAGTATGTGGAAGTCGTAGGTCAACTGCTTTGAACCTGCATATCGCCTTGCTATTTTTTGTAGCAATATGTGCGCCTGACACTCGAAATAATGTTGTAGGTAGCTTTTGACATTATTATCCCCATTGTAAAATATGAAAAAAAAAATTGTGGGGCCCCTTGAGTATTTTTCACCCCCCTCCCCCCTGAAACGAAACCCTTACTCCGCCACTGGCGAGCAGCAGCAAAACATTGAAGCCTAACACTGACAAGACAGTCTCCTGACTGATAAAACATTTGCTTTCATGTACACAAACACACATTTTTATGCTTTGGTAGAACACATTAGACATTAAATAAGGAACTGTGAAGAATCCAAAGACTTTGAACAGATTTCCATCAAAAATGAAAGGAAATGAAAAACAGGTCCACAGTTTTTTGGCCCTGTTGTTATTCATCTGACTTAACAATGACATCAAGCAGCTGTTTATTTAAGCCTTAAATCCACTCTAAATAGTACCTATTTTCTGTGTAATTTAAAACATCTGAATGACAGGGTTGTTCATAAGGGAAAATACCACTAGTGGGTGTGTGCCATTTCCCTTCATTTTCCTAATCACAATCTCTACATTTGAAGATGGAATTTACCCTGCAAATTATGTCTACTTTGATCATATCATAAATATATTTTTGCAGTCAAACATTTATAAATAAACACATTTTTCATACCAGAATAAACCAATTCATAGTTTGCATCAAATAACCATGAACCAATAACTATAAATTTAAAACCTTTTGCTTATATAATTCACTAGCAGAGACAACATGTGTGCTGAATTTGGTGATTTGCCAACATAAATGAAGCATGCACCCTGTTTCCTATGGGTTAGTGCTAGGATAACAGCAATGTGGAGTTTTGTATGGTGCAAATGTGGGTACTATGGCTTACAGTAAACACTTGGGTGTTTAAGTGAGGATAAAACATCAATCAAGCTCCGTTCCTCTGCAGTGTTAAAGGAATACTTCACCACAAAATGAAACTCCATTGAAGTTCATAGGACCACCAAACACACAGCAAGTTTGCCCATGTATTTCAATCTTAGCATGCTCCCAAACCATTGAAGTTAATGGGGGCATCTTTTAACAGCTTAAAACAAAGCATAAAATGTCCATCAAATTTCTCTAAAGAGCTTGTGTAGCATAATCCATGTGTTTTGTAGTCAAACAATTGCACTGTGGGTCCAAAAGTCAAATTTTTACCTCATTATCTCCTATATTTTCCTCACTGACAATGCTCTAGTCATGCATGCACACTACAGCGCTCTGGTGGAAGACTGCTTGCTACTGTGGGGTACTAGAACAAAGCATTATCAGTGAGGAAGGTATAGGAGATAATGAGGTAAATATTGGACTTTTTACAACTTTTTAAGGAGCTGTGAAAAGATTGGTGGTCCTTCCAATTTCAATGGAGTTTTGACTGACTTGGGGGTGCATAGACAATGACTGAATTTCCATTTTGGGGGAAACTATTCCTTTAAGCTCATACATTTCCAATAGCATAATATAACTAAAACAGTCTCCTCTACATTTTGAGAGTGTTAGTCCATATCTTGGTGTTGGCAGTGTTGGTGTCCTGCCCTCCCCAGTCCATTACTCCTCTGGGGTCGACTCAGCCTGATCAGCCTGTGAAGGTGGGTCCAGGCGTAGGCAAGCCGACCTGATACCAGGTCCAAAGATGCTGGAGGGATCCCTGCCCAAAGGTTGCCACCTAAACCCCCATGATCCCCTGCTGTAGCCTCCTTCACCAGTTTAGGGAGAACCACAGAGTCAGGCAGTAATCTGGTAGAAGTTTCCCCTCCGAAGAAGAGGTGAGCCACAGCTCGTTTCTGGAGGAGCTCCCTGAGGTTTCTCATGAGGTCCTCCACTCGTGCCACTAGATAGCTCTCCTTCCAGACCTCTGGGGGTGTGCTGAGGAGCAACTGCAGCCAGGCGGTCTTCAAGACATAGGAGGAGAGCACAGATCTCCATAGCATTGCCCCCTGGCTGTCCAGAGCCTGAGCTCCAAGGTCACGAATGGCCTTGACAAGCTGGAGGACCTTAAGGTGGCACGAGCCCTGAGGAACTCGCGCTCTCAGCCAACCAAGGAGTCTCTGCTCGTGGCGAGGGAAGTGGAGCCTCCACAGGTCTTTGTCTTCAAGAACCTTCATCTTGGTGGAGGTATCCGAGATGGCGATGGTGTCCATGGGAACAAGGTAGAGTCCGTCGCCGAGTGGCAGGGCTGGCAGCAGGCGAATCACCATGGAGATGTGGCAGCAGATGTAGTCGGAGCGTGGGGTAAGGCGGAGCTGCAGCCGTTGATTGGACAACGTCAAGCTCAGTGTACAGCGCTGTTCATATGGATAGCGCACCGTTGCTAAGCAGCGCTGGACTGCCGGGTAAAACCAGCGTAGGACAGATTGTGGGCTCAGCCTGTATGCTTTGGCTCCACCCACCGACCCCTGCAATGACCTCCCCAGGGAGGGTGGAGGGTGAAGCCGGAGGAAGGTGTCAGTGAAGGCCCGGTGTTTGTGGAGCCACTCCTCATGAGGGGGAACCTCCAGGCTACACCGAGGAACTGGCCCCCATTCTGGTTCCTGCTTCTTTCCATCTTCCTCTTTCCTCGATGTTACTCCTTCCTCTTTGGCCACATCCTTCTCCTTCACCCGGTTGTCCTCTTTCTTCTCCTCTTTGCCTTGCCTGTTCTTGTGCCTCTTACTTTGCGTCCTCCTGACTTTGCAAAATGTCTGTTTCACCTCCTCTGTTTGTCTGGTGTCTTTCTGCTCCCCCTCTGCCATCTCCTGCCCCCAGATGAACCTGGGATCCACTCTCAGCCCCCTGGGAAGCCTCAGAGGTACCAGGATGTCAAAACAGTCTGGAGAGCCCACCTTGTGTTCCTCATATGAGCTGCCAACCTGCAATCGGAGTCGGTGGGGGTTATTGATATCATCACTGTTACAAAAGGTGCTATGTGTAGCATTCATTCTGGGACATTAGTATACACTGTAAAAAAAAAACAAGACCATTGCTGAGACGATTGGCAGCCTCTACCAGCCTCCACACTGCATTTTATAAAGTGTGCCACGGGGCAGATTTGGTAGAAAATCTGCTTGATTGCTTTACAGCACAGAGATATTGCTTTATGGCACAAAACAGGACTGCTTACCTGAACCAGGGCTCAGCCCTCCCCCAATCCTGTTCTTGGATTATTATACTTACACTTGCTTACTAACTCAACACAATTGCTGATAGGAGAAATGTTTTATTTTACTTTTCTTTGAAGATTGAGATTTTTTAAAGAAAAGACCTAGAATTCATACATTTTTAAATGCTATTCCCCTTCCCTTCAACAAATTCTTATGGGACAATAAACCACCATGGATAGACCTCCAGAAGCTGACCATGGACAGAGATAAAGGCAGTCTTGAACAACCTAGTTTACAGAAATATTATCAAGCTGGGTATTTGTTAAAATGGGCTTACAAAATGGAGTTATTTCCAGCATCTTGGGAAACAATGGGGAACGACATTGTACAAGACTGTACTCTAACCCTGAATAGTCTATGGTACTATCTGAGATATCAGACAACCATCAATAACCCTATTATTCAGCCTTCCTGTGACATAACATCCAGTCTTCAAAAGTATCTGAAATTTGATGGGACACAATCTCCCCTCGCAACAATATTGACAATATTGCCAAATGGAGGGATTCGAGAGACCATTTATAAACCAGGAATGGGAATCAAAAGGTGTCCCAAATGTCTGACCTGGCAACCTTTGAAGACATAAATTATATTTATGACATAAAACATAAAAACGACAGCTAAGATCTCAAACTATTGGGTGGAAAACAACTTAAAGCTATAACAGAAATAGAATCAAAAGGTAATAAAATCACAAAATCTAACCAACATATTGCAAGCCAAATATATGAAATACTTATTACTATAGAACCATCAAGTCACCATGCTTTAGAAATTAGTTGGGAGAAAGACACTGGAGATACTTTAAGCCATGAAGCTTGGCAGAAAATTTGGAAGACTTCGCGCAAAGTTTAAAATTCTGTTCGTAACAAGCTTATACATTTTACATTTATAAAAACTAATGAAACTAATGCATTCCTCCAACACAGATATATGTTGGCAATGTAAATAAGAGAGTGGACAGTTTATCCACATGACATGGAATTGTCCCAGATCTGGTTTTGGTCCACAATTATTAACACTGTCTCAACCGTTACAGGAATATAAATTCCCTTGGACCCTAAAATCTGTATTTTTAACTATTTGGATCATCTTTGGTTTCCATGGAATAATTGTAATAAAAAAAAAGACGAAAAAAAAAAAAGTTGATTTCATTTTGATTTGCCTGTATGTGTGCAAAAAGAATAATTGATATTTCCTGGAAAAAAACAGATGGTATATCTTGTGAATCATGGCTAAAAAAATATTTGAGGAAGCGACCCATTTGAACAGGATACAGAACTAATCTGTTGTGTATTGTGCTGCCATGAGTGTACAGCTTGTGTATGTTCAAACATAATAACCCTCATCTCATGTTTTTTCTGGATAAGAGTGTCTGCTAAATGCCTGAATTGTAAATTGTAAATAGAAGAGGGCACTGTTCTGCCAGCACCAACAGAGGTAAAGCCCTTATGTTAGCAACATCATCTTTGTGACAGGAAGCAATGGCATTTATGAGAAATGTGGTCTTAATAGTGAGAAAGAAGAGAACCAACAATACCACTGGCGTGAGACAGAGGCTATGAATTGTCTCCACATGGTCTCATTTGTTTATGGTGATTATACCAAAGTATCACAATTAAAGGGGAATGCTGGCCATTTTAACAAATTTAATATTATTCAGAAGGATATATATACTGTATATATATATATAATACATACATTTTCATCTGAAAAACCATGAATTTGTTTTGCTAGTTATTTATAATTATATAATTGAACAGAAGTGCATTGCAAATTTTCTGGGCAAGTTTCAGGGCATTTTTCTGTTTCAATTGTACTAAAACTGAGAGGGAGAATGTTCTGGGGCCTACACTCTCTGTTTCACTTCCCCCAGTGTTTTTGTTCAGTCATCAAATAGCTAGACTCAACCTTTCTTCCCACACCCTTCAACACCCACCTGTAAGAAGTCGCCCCTGAAGGCCAGGGAGGATTCTGGGGTTACGTCGGCACGACCCACCCTCACCAAGTCTCCAATGAGTTTGGCTACATTGGCTTTGCTGTGGCCCACCACATGTGGAGAGAGACGCACCCACTGATTGTAGTACTCCTCCAACAACTCACGTCGAGATGCGCTTGATTTTGGAAGTACATCAGTGGGCCCGGCAGCTCCTTTCCTGGCCCTTCCTGGATGGGTGGAGCAGTACCTAATGATAAGAAAACATCGGTGAGATGTTGACATGACTTTTGGAGAAACATTAGCCTGGTTCCAGCCTCCTGAATCGCGACCCACCCACTCTTCAGATTTGGTCGAGCGATTCAGAGAGTCTGGTGTTGCTTTGGTGTTCATTGGCGTTTCGGCATAATACTATTTGTTGAAATCATTCCTTAAACAACATAATCAACACCCCCCCCCCCCACACACACACACACACACAGAAAACAGCTAACATGGAGGCAATCTCAGACTCAATAACGGAGTGGTAACGAAATGGCCATTCAATCTGAATATCATGCTCGAGAAACGTGGGATGAGAGGCATTAGTCAGACATATCCACACAGATACATCATCACGTCATCTTTTCAGATAGCTGATGGCATTTTTTAATGAATAGAATATATAAATATATAAATACATTCTGCATCTGTTACTGCAATTGTTATTCGTCAGGTTTTTAGACCTGGTTTTAGAAATAAAACTACTGAAGGAAATAAAACCATTGAAGGTGGCCAAGCAATGCATGCACAATTAATATTGTGCTACATGAATGATTTGGAGGTGACTTTTACAGGGACTAATACTGATTGATCAAAACTGTGTTGTGACAGAATAAGCTGGATAGCATGATTTCTATTCACTTCAGTTGATTAAACAAGCTAAGCAGTTTCTTCTCTTCCCTAAGTAAACTAAGCTCCTGGAGTAAAATATATCAATTTAGCAGCACTAACACAAAGTCTGAAACAGTTGATTTCTCAAGGAAGTGTGGGCCTTCTATGTTTTATTACAGTGCTCACAATGCTACAGGCCTTGACTTCATGTTCTACATAGATGCATTGACATTTTCCATGGCAAAAAATAAATTCTTCTAAATAAATTCTAATTTCATTTCCAGCTGGATCCCAAGTGAGCCGAGTCAAATTGTGTTCTTCTGACCACAAGTGTTGGGTATTTTCAAGTTTCAGAAAGCCACATTTTAGACTGTTCAAGACCTTTTCAGTGCTCCCTGGAATTGAATTTAAGAGTAATTTAAAAACCAAAATAAAGAAGCAAAGCTGGCAAAACCAGCCTGTTTCTGACTGAAGTCCGGTCAAGGTTATATATATAACCCTTTATCACAAGCATGTTAAGTTAAAACTTTATTATCCCAGAGGGAAATTCATGTAGCACTGGCTCCAGCACATATACTTTTAACACAGATAACAGCTAATGCATTATATCTCAAAGGGCCATCTTTATATACCATATCCTATGATATATCATGTTCCATACTACATTAAACACACTCACATTCACGCCTATAGGGGCATTTTAGAGTCTCCAATTCAACTGACCTGCATGTCTTTGGACTGTGGGAGGAAACCCACACAAACACGGGGACAACATGCAAACTCCACACAGAAAGGACCAAGACTGAGAATCAAACCCAGGACCTTCTTGCTGTGAGTGCTAACCACCCAGTCAAATTGTGAAACTATAAATGGGAAGTATAACAGGAAATTAAATGTTAGGGGACAAGAAGTCCAGTTGTGGTTAGTAAAGCAGATAGGACGCATATTGTACTACTAACCCTGTTCTGTCTTTATCTAAGAGTGGACATGCAGCGCAAAGAAACCTGTCATTACATGGTGAAAAAGAAAGATCTATAACTGGATTGAAGACTTTTCCATACTTTTTAAGGACCTGTAGTGTTGATGATATCTACCTGATGAAGAGGAAGCACAGCGCGATGGCCAGGAGGAGTTTAGTGAGGGACAGCAGGACCGGAGGGCCTGGATGGGAGCAGCCGTCCAGTTGGTGTCCAAGGTCGGGGCTCGGCTCCGGGCTCAGTCTGTGGCCGATGTGGTGGAGAACCACCAGGCCGGTCAGCATGCAGGTGAAGAGAGGCCAAAAGACCCTGAGGTTGAGTGTATAGACACTCATTCTCCACCTCCGCCTCTCTCTTTCTCCCCACTTTGTTTAGGCTGTATGCGTTGGCTGAGATAAAGACACATACTGTATATGCCCGAGGGCAGGAAGAGGGTTTGTTTAAGGTTAACCCATATTGACACACTCTCAAACACGCCCAACTCCAGTAGATGTTCTCCTCCTTTTCTTCTCTTTTTCTACCCTCCCTTCTTATGTTTTTTTTTTAGCCTTCTGAGTGTCCTCTCCTTTAGTTTTTCCTCTTGACGACTTTTTTCCTTGCTGTGTCCCAACACAGGTTGTCAGATATTCTCAGCATTGGAAACCGATGACTGTAGCTCCACCAGTCAGCTTGCCAAACTCAGCTCCTGTTTCCCTTCTGCTCACAGAGGAAGCAGAAGTTGGTCTCTTTCTCTTTAACTGAAGCTGCACCACAAACTCATACAGAAAGCTAGAAAACCCCCCCTTTATAAATCTTGTCCTCTCTCCCTCCCTTTCTCCATCTTTTTTTTCTCTCTCCTCTGTCGCTCTCCCTCTCCCTTTTCCCCCCAAACTCTCTGTTCTCTCTCTATGTCTCTCTACCTGTCTCAACCAGTGAGCTCAGAGGAAATGCCAAACTATTGAGAGGAATTACAGCGTTGGAGAAAGAGAGGAGGAGGATGGACAGAGAGAAGGGAGGAGGAGGAGGGAAAACAGTCATGGCTTTTTCATACCCCGCCTCTCTTCTTAAAGAGACAAAGGCATTGCTTTCAGAGTCAAAGTTACACGTGACTTGTTAGGAAGTACACTGTGGGGGAAGCTGGTTTTTGAGTTTTTGTGCTTGCCAGAAGGTCCAGCATCTCACATGCAGTATTTCCGTTAGGTCCTTGTTGTACTGCCATGTCTGCATGTAGTTGCAGGGGTTAAATTGGGCTGGAACAATCCAGAACAGCTTTCCTGCACCCATATGATATCATCAAGTCTTATCTTTTATAATGTTGTCTGTGTAGAAACAATGCCGACGGTCATACAGCTCACCATGCTAGGTTTCTTCTTTTGCTCTTTTTCTTCTCAAGAGGTAATAGGCCTATACAAGTATTAGTAGTATATATATTCTACTTATTAATACTTGTATATTTCTAGTTTATATACAGTATGTACAGTATATATATACAGTATACACACATACTGTATAAACTATATAAATAGGACTCTTGTCTATAGCCTATCTATAGCCTAGCACATGATTCTCTGTTGGAACCTGAGTAATTGCACTTATAGGAAGCTAAATTAGTAGAGAAAAAATAAATATATACAGGTTAAGAGTACATTCCAGGGTATAATTAGTTAAAAATATAACTATCCAGTCAAAACAGAGTTGAGTATTTAAAAACTGGCTATATGGCATTAGGTGCAGATGCTGGATACCAGCAGTGCTGTCTTTCTTTCTTTCTTTCTTTCTTTCTCATCATATAGGCAGTTTTTTGAGGTGAATGTACGCCTAGCATATTAATAAGAATAGAGCAGACGGGGGTTACATAAACGTACATAGCTGACTATTCTAACACTCAGACTGAATGAAAATGTGTTAAAAAAAAAGTAAATTAACAGGATGCAAAATAGCAGCAGTAGGATCAGTAGCAGCAGAATTTACTGAGACACAAAGACAATATGAGATTTGTGCATTATGACTTTTAAAAAAATATAGAAATTGAGAATGAGAAAATATGTGAAAGACTATACGTATATACAGTGTGTAAAGAGGTATGTCCAGACAATTTTATGGTATTATGAGACTTCACAGAAAAGCTCAGAATTAAAGCTCTCAGGGCAGGGTTTATTTTATTTAACCTTTAATCAATCATGTTAGTCACATTTAGATCAAGTGTCTTTTTCTAGAGAGACCTGGCCAAGAAGGCAGCATCAAGACAAACAGAAAAGTTGTAGACAAACAACATATACAAGAAAAACCCAATCCAAATTGTGCCAAAGAAGAGGGACTCTGGAACACATCCTCAGCTCATGCTCCAAAGCCTTGGGAGAGGGACGTTACCGATGGCGCCACGACCAAGTCCTGAATTGGATGTCACAAAACTTCTTGCGACTAAATGCCAACAAAACTGAGATGCTAGTTGTTGGCCCAAAAACCCAACTGCCCAACTCTTGTTGCAGACCTTACTCTAAACTTTGGGGATTGCTTAATTACTCAGAGTCCCACAGTTAAAAACCTTGGCATTACTTTTGACTCAGCTCTCTCATTCGATGCTCACATTAAAGAAATCACTAAGATAGCATTTTTCCACCTTCGCAATATCTCGAAAATTTGCTTCCTGCTAAATACGACGGATGCTGAAACCTTAATACATGCTTTTGTTTCATCAAGACTGGATTATTGTAAAGTCTTACTCTCTGGCCTACCTAACTGCAGTATTAAAAAACAACTTGTGCAAAATGCTGCCGTCAGAATACTAACCAGAACTACAAAATTTGACCACATCCCAATTCAAGCCAGATCTGACTTTAAGGTGCTTCTGTTAGCTTATAAATCATTACATGGGCTTGCACCATCATATCTATCCGACCTCATCATCCCTTATCTATATTCCCCCTCGTGCCCTCCGATCACACAGGATGCTGGCTACCTTACTGTCCCTAGAATCAAGAAAAAATCAGCAGGCAGTAGAGCCTTCTCCTACCGAGCTCCCTATCTCTGGAACCAGCTACCTCTTACAGTCAGGGAAGTTAATTCTGTCGAAATCTTCAAATCTAGATTCAAAACCTATTTATTCTTGCAATCATACGACCTACCATAGCACTGTTGGCTTGGGTTCCACACAGTCTTTTCTCTTACCCTAGCCTAGACAGTATTTATATAGAAATTTGCAATTGGGAACATAGCATAGGGCTGCTTCCTGGTTACACTTTCTATCTGATGTCTGTACGAGCGTGTCTGTGCCCAAATATGTCTGGGTTTTGCGCTGCTTCTGCACAGCTCTGTGTGTGTGTGTGTGTGTGTGTGCATGGCTGGTTTTCTCCACCCTTTCTCAGATTCCTGTGCAGTCTTCTTGCTGTCAGCAGACGGGTACTGCCCCGGCTCTGATGGTCGTCGGTGCTGGCCTTAGTCCCATCCCTGATGCTGCTCCCACCTGGATGTTTCTCTCTCCGTGTGTTCGTTGTCTCTGTTTGCACCTGTCTCTCCCCCTTTCTCAGACTCCGGTGCAGTGCAATGGTCGCCAGTGCTTGCCTTAGTCCCATCCCTGCTGCTGCTCCCACCCCGCCATGCTCTGACTCCATGTGTTCTGTGTGCAGCTGTCTTCTCTCCCCTTCCTCAGACTCCGGTCCAGTGTTCCACCTGCCAGTGGACAGGTGTTGCTCCGGCCTGGCGGTCGTCAGTGCCTGCCTTGGTCTTGCTCCCACCCAACGTGTCTCCTGTGTGTTCTGTTGCTGCTGTTTTCTCCCCTTCCTCTCTCCCCTTTTCAGACTTCAGTGCAGTGGTCGTCGGCGCCGGCCTCAGTCCCATCTGTGATGCTGCTCCCACCTATCATGTCTCTGACCCTGTGTGTTCAGTGTGTAGCTGTTTTCTCCCCTTCCTCTGTACGTGTGTGTGTGTCTGGTTGTGTTGTGTGTGTGTGTACGCGGCTTCCTCTCTCTCCTCTTCTCTGACTCCAGTGCAGTGTTCTACCTGGCAGTGGCAGGTGCTGCCCTGGCTCTTCGTCGTCAGTGCTGGCCTTGCTCTTCCCTGCCGCTGTTCCCACCTGGACGCTGAATTACGACTGCTGCCCTCATCTCACTGAATTTTTAGCGCTGGCCTCAGCCCCTTCTCATCGCCGCATGCTGCCTCTCCTTCTTTTTGTGTCTCTCTGTTTTCTCCTGTCATTATTGTTGCCCATGACTCTGTCAATGTTTTGCCCAGCATCTATTGCACGCTAAGCCATCCCGGGGGGGATCCCTATTTGCCTCAGCCCGCCCAAGGTTTCTTCCAAGTTTTCCTACTAAGGTTTCTCTTGGGAGTTTTTCCTTGTGTGCATTAAGGTCTAAGGCTGGGGGTGATGGGTAGGTTAGGCTGTAGAATAGGTAGATTGTTTGTCTTGCTAGAATCTGCTCTTGCCTACCCTGTGTTTGTCCTATATAATTAATAATAATTAGATCTAGCTAGACACATCCTCTGTAAAGTCCTCTGAGACATGCTTGTGATAAAGGGCTATATAAATAAACAAACTTGACTTGACTTGAAGGTGATCGCGGAGACCATTGATAGTGCCATCAACCGCAGCAACTCCTAGGCCCAGGAAGCCAGAACATCGCTTTTGTGAGAGCAGGAGAGGAGCCTAGGCCTCGCCCAAAGACATCAAGTGGGCTCCTAGGAACATCTGATGACTGGCAAGTGAAGGTCGACATACAGGGAGGCAGCTCAATTTCCCAGACACCATTGCCGTAACCACACTCAGGCCAGACATCGTTCTGCTGTCAGGAAAATCAAGACAGGTGGTCATGCTGGAATTGACTGTCCCCTGGGGAGAACAGATGGAGGAGGCCAATGAAAGGAAGAGAGCCAAGTATGATGACCTGGTGAAGGAGTGTCGCAGGCAGGGGTGGCGTGCTCGGTGTATTTCTATCGATGTGGGCTGTAGAGGATTTGCTGGCCAGTCTCTCTGCAAGGCCTACAGCTTCCTGGGAATCACTAGCACACACAAGAGGAAAGCCATCAGAACCACCATGGATACAGCAGAAAAGGCATCCAGATGGCTATGGATCAAGAGGAGTGAGCCGTGGATGACCAATGCTACTTGGACACAAGCTGGGGCCTGATCAACCTCAGAAAGACCCGAAACACCCAATGACCCCAGGTTACATCAATGAAGAGGTCCATGGTGATCACTGCAAACAACTTACATTTCTAGAATTTCAACCCTTCTGTAGTAAAATTCAATAACATAATCATTGTTGTGTTAACAGGAAAAACGTTATTACATAACCATAAGTAACTTTTATTACATTAATGGTAAATGTATTTCGTTAACAGGATTATTACACTATTAGCTGCAAATTGTCATTAATGGTTTCCTATGTTAATGGAGATTTATTATATTATCAATTATATCAACCACTGAAAATTCTCAGAACAATATTTTCCCCAATGTCCTGAGAATTACCTCAACTTTCATGACATCCTTGCATGGGAAGTAGGTCAGGAGATATTCAGTGACGTTATTTCCGGTCATGTCACAGAAAGTATGATGCAGTATTTTCCTGACAAGTTATGTTAACTGTTAACTGCCAGTTGCCAAAAATAAACTTCAGTGACTGACACAGAAAAACAAAGTACTTGTGAGCTCTTGGTCATGCTCCTAAAATAAAGCTGCTGGCATGCAGCTGGCATGTTTATCGACAATAGAGTTATTCAGCATGCTTCATGCAATCCACCACAATATCAGCTTCCCCATCACATGCAGAGCAGTGAGGCCTGAGGCGACAACCAGGCCTTTCCTGCTTCAACACACTAGGCTGGAGAGGAGCCCTGATGCAATAATAAGTCCCTCCCAGAGGGATTTTGCGATTGCAATAATTAATACAAATTCAATCAATCTCAGCAGTATTTGCTAGAAATTGCTCGAACTTGCAAAATTACCAAATTTTTTCTGCATAAAATGAACTGCCTAAACAACAGAACACTTGTCATTTTGGCCAATCATTGCACTTTTTTCAAAACAACAATAATAATAAATATAACAAGCAGCCATTAGTGGGGTCCAAGCTTATGGGATAAATAATTTGATAGTCAGAACATAAGTTTGATTCATCATTTTAGAGAAGTTCTACATCTCAAAGCTACAACATTTCGGTGACAGTCCTGCAACTGCAGGTAAAATGGTGCCTGACATATTGCCATTTGAAAAATCGGCAATTTGTCCTGTTAGTGGCGCTATTCAGCATGACCAAATGTGGTCTGACACACTTCGGGTCGCCTGTTTGTGCCTCTTTGTTGTCTTCTTTTTCATGTCACGGTCCAACAGTTACAAGTATCTGTGATACAAAGATCACGTAGGCAGTTGATATATGTTTGTGTAAAATTTGGTGGAGATTAAGGAAATTTGTTAGGAGAAAATAAAGAAAAATTGTTGCTATTGCAAGGTTGGCCTGATGGTGACACTATGGAGCAAGACAAAATGTGGTCTGTCACTCTTTGGAGTCCATCCCATGTGTGTGAAATTTGGTTGCTCTAGCATAAAGCATTTAGGAATTACGCTTCATTTCCTGTTTGCATGTTTTTGCTGTCAACTTCAATCAGGGAGACTCTGGAAATACAAAATGATTTATTGAAAGAGATTTGGTGGGAACCTAAATCTAGCAGTTTTTGGCACTCCTTTATCCCAGAGGCAATAAGCAATTTTCCTACCACTGGAGGGTGACAGAAACCGCAACACATTTGCAAATAAAGCACAGCAAAGGCTAATAGCTAAGCTAAACGTACCTAAGGAGAAGTGTCGGCGGCTACAGTCTTGCGTTGCCAGATTTTGCCAAGTGAAGAGGTAGGTAGCAAGTCTACTAGTTTAACAAGTTTACTCACTCGCTTCATCGATTCCACCATTACGACATTTTTTTTCAGGAATTAGAGGGGGTGTGTGCCGCTTTTAAACAGCGAGGGAGGAGACAAGCTAGTTTTAAAAAACTGAAAAGCTACTGAATGGACCAGGAGAAACTTCATTCCGTTGCAGAATTTGACAACAAGGTTTAGAAAAGAGGTGAAAACAGCAACACAGCTGGCCCGTGTGTGTGGATATTAGTTTATATCATTATGTCTCAATGAAATCTCCAAATAGCACACATTAGTTTCAGGATTGGTTATAAGGTCTGATATCGCTTATTGCAGGTTTAAATATGTAACTGCAGTTTATCGTGTAAAAAAAGGCCCTTTCTCTGCTTATGCATACCTAGGGGTATGTAGGCCTACAGCTTTTTGTTGGATATAAATTATATTGTGTGATATGTTCCCTTGATGTTATTGTGTATTCTAACTAACTGCTTGCTCCGAAATGAATTGCCCCATTGGGGATAATAAAGATTTCTCTACTCTACTCTACTCTACTCTACTGTACTGTACTGTACTGTACTGTACTGTACTGTACATCATTTGACAATAAAACTCTCCACTGAAACACGTAATAATAATATTCATCTAGTGGGGCGCCCCGGTGGCTCACCGAGTAGAGCGTGTACCACAAGGCTCAGTCCTACCCGCAGTGACCCAGGTTTGAGTCTGGCCTGCGGTCCTTTGCTGTATGTCCTCCCCTCGCTCTCTCTCCCATACCATCCTGTCTCTCTTTCACTATATCTGTCCAATAAAGCATAAAATGCCAAAAATAAATATTTAATAAAAAAAAATATTCATCTAGCAAGGCAGAATAACACAACCTGACTTTTGAGTGGTTGGGGAAACACTGGTTTACAATGCATTTGTGAGTCTTTGGGTTTTTAAGTCTTACTGGATGTTGTTGTATTATGCTTGAGGTCCTTGTTGTTAATGTTGTTCTAATATGAGCACACTGAGACAAATTCCTAACAACTAAGTTTGTGTGGCAATAAAGTATTGAATCTTGTATTGAATCTTGAATCTCAAATTCTGAGACATAGTGGATTTTTAATGGATTGATGGTGAAAAAGAGCTGGTACTGACCACCTCCAACATGCCTCCTCCCTGCTGGCTGCTTCTAGACCACACAGTCCAGTCACATTAACATCACATGCTTTATTCAAATCCAGGCGGGAAACACATTTCTTGTCTACTACACAGCTTCAATCAGAGCCGGGCGGCCCTATACGCCTATTAATATAAACCAACACCACTAAACTGGAAATGCCTCCGAAAAAAGCTGAAGCAGCGATGAAAGAAGATAAAAGCAGAAAGCCAACTGCATCGCCCACGGCTAGCGCTAGCACTAGCATTAGCCCGCCTGAGGCTAACACCGAAGCTCCGCCGACATGGTTTCATGAAGAAATGGAAAATGGGTTCAACAAAATTCAAATTGGATCACAAGTTGAACACTTTAGCTGTCTCGGTGGAAACACTTATCAGTGACAACCGTGCACTGGGGCAACGTGTTAAAGAGATTGAAGACAAGCAGGTTGGCCACACAGAAAGCCTCGACTTCTTACACCAAGACCTCGGTGACTATAAAAAGAAGACAGAGGAAGAAATCAGCGGTCTAAAAGAAAAGCTTGACGATTTGGAGAACAGAGTGAGGCGGCAGAACCTAAGGCTGGTTGGCTTTCCAGCGCCGACCCGATGAAGGCAGCCTCCCTCGGGCTCTGGTGATCCGTCTGCTTCGCTTTACAGATGTGACGAAAATCCTCGACACGGCACGGAAGAAAAGATCGCTCCAGTAAGGTAACTCCAATATTATGATCTTCAGAGACAGAAGCTGCACGACAAGAACATTTCCTTTAGGCTACTCCATCCTACCAACATGGTCCTGGACCACCCGGAGGGCGTCGCACCTTCACATCCCCGGTGTTGGCAGAACACTACTTACAATCTCAAAATATGTCAAGCCTTATTCTAGGGACCCTGAATGATCGTTTTAAGATCTCAGATTTGAGTTTATAAAAATAGATTTCTCCTCCCCCTAGATTATCTAGGGAAATTTTGGAAGTGTTTCATAATGGAGTTGTTCCTATACATAACTTAAATACTCTGACCCAGTTTAGGTAGCTTGGTTTCACTTGCTAGGGTAGTGTATGTTGTTACTACGCATGACGTTGGGAAGTAACATAGGCCAGTTTCCTTTCTCGGGGTGGGTGGGCGTTGAAGGGGAGAGGGTGGGTAGCAGACAGGGCGGTTATTTTACTTATCTCACCAAATATGTCAACCCATCAAGGTACTGCCAACCAATGTTTTCAATTACTACACAACTTTTGTTGCTGTGATCTACTAACTGTAGCTATACCAAGCACATGTGCGCAGCCATAACCTATACGTTTCTGAGCTAGAACACTAATGGACTGAACCAGCCGGCC
This sequence comes from Centroberyx affinis, assembly GCF_046629955.1. Lineage (NCBI taxonomy): Eukaryota > Metazoa > Chordata > Actinopteri > Beryciformes > Berycidae > Centroberyx > Centroberyx affinis. The sequence goes on along the minus strand of NW_027279273.1, from coordinate 114,027 downwards.
AAGCGGCGTAAAGTTCTCTGCTTCCTTAGAAGGCATACAATTGATGTGGTTTATCTACAAGAGTCCCATTTAACTGATACAGAGCATTGCAAACTGGGAAAACAATGGTAAGGTCAAATACTTTACTCCTCATTTACCTCTCTTGCAAGGGGGGTGGCTATTTTGATAAGGAAAGGGATTCCCTTCCAAGCAGAACAAGTTGAGAAGGATAGAGGGGGCAGATATATTTTAGTCAGGGGGTATATTGGAGACCAACTGGTCACTATGCTTAACACCTATGGACCAAACCAAGATGACCCTAACTTCTATGTGAACCTCTTTCTTAAAGTAACATGCACCCCCTCAGAGCTTATAATTGGTGGCGATTTTAACCTGGTACTAGACCCTATTATGGACAGATCCTCCTCCACCCTTAAACCTTTAACTTCAGCGGCTAAGGCCCTCAAAAAAGAACTTTTAGACCTAAATTTACTCGATGTATGGCGGGAGGGACATAAATCTCAACGTGAAGATAGCTTCTACTCACATATGCACAACAGCTACTCTAGGATTGACACCTTCTTTATTCATGCAGCAAAAACCCATCTTGTCTCATCCTGTGAATATTTAGCCAAGACACACTCAGACCATGCTCCCCTTTTGCTCGAAATAGCTATAAAGGACTCTCACATGAACCCCAAACGCTGGAGGTTTCCCAGCCATCTAGTCATTGACAGTGACTTTAACAAATTAATTAATGGGCAGCTGGACTGGTATCTAACAACAAACAAAAATTCTGCTTCTCCAGCTATTGTTTGGGAGGCCCTCAAAGCTTATATAAGAGGCACCATTATTAGTTACTCTTCCGGGAAAAAGAAACAATATCAATCTAAATTAAACTCTTTAGAGATGGACATTAAAGCTCTTGAAAAGCAACACTCACGGTCACAATCACAGTCAATTTTAGATGAGCTGACTGCAAAAAGGCGAAATACAACACTATTATTATGCGGGAGGTGGAAAACGTGATGGCCAGGTTGAAACAGCGTTATTATGAACAGGGTGACAAGGCAGGGAAATTATTAGCATGGCAGATAAGAAGGGAGGATGCCACTAGATGTATTCCTGCCATTAAGCAACATGATGGGGGGGAGTTGGTCCGCAATCCAATACTCATAAATCAAGCCTTCTCAGACTTCTACAAGTCTCTCTATTCCTCGCAGGGTGAGAAGACACAGGATATGTATGAATTCTTAGACAGTCTAGGTATCCCTAATCTGTTAGAAACAACGAAGGGGGATCTTGAAAGTGAGATAACCAAACAAGAGGTATTAGACGCTATGGCACGATTACCATCAGGGAAAGCTCCAGGGCCTGATGGTTTTTCAATGGATTTCTTTAAAACATTTGCTAATAAACTAATAGACCCTCTTCTAGACATGTTCAATTATTCCATTGTGAGTAACCGGTTACCTGAAACCCTGGAGCAGGCCCTTATTCAAACCTCCCAGCGTGGAGGTTTGAATCTCCCTGATTTTCAGCGGTATTACTGGGCTGCTCAGTCCAGGGCATTATGGCTCTGGCAGACAGAGCTAGTTAACTCCCCTGCTTGGAAACAAATAGAGCAATGCCACACATCAGACGTGCCGCTGGCCAGCATTCCTTTTATCTGGTCATACCATACTCTGAAGAATGGTGCTGATAATCCATTTATTAAACATACAGCTAGAATTTGGTTTGACATTCACATCTTAATAGTGTTATTGCACTTCGTAGTAATACTCCTTTCCACACCAACCTTGCATTACCTAATGTACTCAGAGATGGCATAACTAAGATGTGGCACAATCAGGGAATTAAAAAATTTGGGGACCTTTACGAGAATAACACACTTATGACCTTTGAACAGTTATGTAGAGCCTTCCATCTCCCAACTACTCATTTCTTCAAATATTTACAGGTCAGACATTTCATAAGTACACTTCTGGGAGGTAACTCCACTCCCTAAAGCCCCTCCCGATTGACAATATTTTAAAAGGTGTCAAACACCCCAGAGGCATCTTGTCCTTAACATATAATAGAATTTTGGCCTTCACAGAGACTAAACCCCTAAACACTAGGACCAAATGGGAGCAAGACCTGGACTGTACTTTTGAAGACAGTGAATGGGAATCACTATGTGAGGAGGCACTTACCTTCTCATATAACAGCCGCCATAAACCTCTGCAGTTTAACATTATCCACAGAATCTATTTTACACCAGAAAGACTTCATAGGATAAATGATTCAATTTCAGATCTTTGCCCTAGATGTAAAATAGAGACAGGTAGCCTTATTCACATGTTCTGGGAATGTAACAAATTAAAACATTACTGGGGTTCAATATGGGATCCTCTTAAAGAGATTACTAGGTTTGAGATCCCCAGTTCACCTAAATTAGCCTTACTAGGCGATATGTCTGACATCCCTCTTGACAAAAGGAACAAGGTGCGATTTATCAAACTGGCCATGATTGCTGGTAATAAATGTATTGCTTTGTTATGGAAAAGTGCAGACCCTCCCCCTGTGTACATGGCATCAGAAAAAAGTATGTTCAATCTCTAGAGAAAACCACATCTCTTTGATAAATGCTGGTCTGGTTTTAGGAACTACATAGGAAATATTCCACAGCCTATTGTGGGTTGACAACAAGATATGTTTGACACATGCACCGTACATCTGCACAGTCATGTATAGCTGGATTTCTGTGTACTAATGTGTGTAAACTTTGTGTTTATCTTACCAATGTACCTTTTTTTTTTTTTTTTTTCCTTTCTGACACCATTGGTTTACTATGGCCCTTGTCTGGAGGTAGGGGTGGGGGGGACTGGTCTTGTGGGATTATTACTTGATCTTATTTGTTTTTTATATCCTTGATACCTCAATACTTCAATTCTGTGTTTTCTCCTGTAAACTGCTCTTTGTCTGAGAAAAGTCAATACAGCAATCAGGTTAACTTGTGTTCTCTCATTGATGTGCTAGCTTGCAGTGCATCTCTCTCTAGTCTGTCTTGCTAACCTAGCTGGGCAGTGCATCTCTTGGTCTGTCTGTGTCTTGCTTGCTTGCCAGCCACTTCCAGGGCTGTGTTCTGTGACTTTGTGCCTGACAAAAGTGAGAGTGAAATACAACTCTACAACTAAGTTTATAGACTGCAGCTTGGAAAAGATAACCGCGTCGCGCGTGAACATGCGTTAATATGCACGTGCACAAAATGAAACTCGTGCTTTCCAGCAGCAACCTCTGTGGGGACCAGTCCAGACAATATATGGACATGATGGCACTCCTCATAGGCGCACATAATTTTAAAACAAGACAATGATTATCTAGTCTCTCAGTCAAGGTTTATTACAACTCTGGAGTAATGTAAGATGGAAAGCAATGGATTGACATTGACTATTGATTAAATATTGAATTTAAAATGTTGATTAGCTGGGCATACTGGGCAATATGGATGCACATTTCTCAGTAAATAATAACCATCAAGTATTCAGCCAAACCATAGTATAAATAGTATTTTATATTTGAAAATGTATAAAAGGAAATCTGGGGGAGCCAGTTTGAATGGGCCTGATGCAGCTGATAAAATTAATAATAGTATTGTTATCTATAATTAAAATCTAACACTGAGCCAAAGCTCAGTGTCATATTTTGTTATTTTCTACATTTTATATTTTCTACAATTTCTTATTTATGTTAATGTTAATATTCACTTATCTTAAGATTCTATAGAGAATATTCTATTCAATAAATATTGTTTGTTTATACCTCATTCTGTTCTGTATAGGTCTACTTATTCTGAGACCGACAGATGGAGCAAACTGTTTTAAAGGAGGGAGGATTGTAGTGGGAGCACTGGGGTGTCAGGTGTGACTGTGTGGCAATGGCAAATGGTTTACATGGCTCACGGGTCAGGTAGGAGGACCCCTTAGCAGAATTTTGCTTAGGGCCCCAGGGAGGTCAGGACCGGCTCTGACTTCAATGCAGGCAAAACAAAACAATGGGCCTCATGCAAGAACCACTCGTACGCACAGATTTGTTCTTAAATCACTCGTACGAGCGATTTAAAAGAACTTGCCGCATTCACCAATTTTTTCGTATTTGCAATTTTCTCTTAGGTACGAACAAAATGTACGAGTGGTCCAGACCTGTCGTACGAGTCACGTACAATCAACCTGCCATTCTCCAAAGCAAAAAAAAAAACTTTGTTGTTGACTAATGGATTGTATCTCTGTCACTTTGAAGAAATGTTGAGTTTGAATATATAAATGACACTGTAAAGTAAAAAAAAATTTGAAATTAACCAGTACAGTGGTAACAGCAACAGGGAAAATAGTGTAATAAACCTTGATTTAGGTATGAATAACTGAACAGGCTAAAAATCTTCTGCCGCCACCTTTTTTCCCCGGTCTGGTCCGGTGTCAGAGATCTGAGAACAACACACACTTAACAATGATGAAAAATATAGGCTCTTTATTTGTCAAAGATCAGTTCATCAGGCAACAGCATCTTCTTTGTGGGCTGAGTAGAGGACTGGCCAGGCTATAACATACCCCCCTCAGACAAATCTGTCCCCCAGCTAACCAGCCACCCCCAGTATCACAGAAAACCAAACCACCCCACACAGGTAGGCACACTAGGCAATCGGCATGCGGATACACACACCCGTGACGTTGCAAAGAGCATTTAAGCCAACACCCTGAGCTTAATGCAATAAAAGACACACTGGATTTCACCCTAAATAGGCAATCTTGATTTCACACTGCTATGGGGCGCATTAACTGGGCTAGACAGGCATGTATCCCCGACCTATCAGCTAACTTTCCCCCAGCTTCCCCTGGTTCCCACAGATTAGGCTGCTGTTGTATTTGATCTATTAAAATCCTAAATAACCACAGAATTGAACGAGGACAATAATAAACGGGACAGAACACAAAACACTAACACCTAACATTTTCCTAATTAAAATGACCACTTAACTGTCCCATTGGTCAAGACCCTCCCCCGGGGTCTAGGCTTGTGGTGCTGGTCCGACTCGGCCCGTATGCAGCGAGAGCCCGTGGGGGAATCGTCGGTCCAGCACTGGAACAAGCTCAGAGTCTCTGTCAGTGGCAACAGTCCAGATCAGGTGAAACCCATCAGTCTTTGATCAGTTGTCACAGCCCCCACAGGAAACCACAACCCAAGTTCACCACAATAGCAAGGGAGCACTGATGGCTTTTTCAAAAGAAGGTAGTGCATAATTTATTTTACCAGAGCCGCATAAAATCTCATAAGTATCCATGTGGGTTACATAGTAGCCTGTAAGTGCGCTCAATACAAAGACAAAACAAAAAACACTAATTTGCCAGGTTATTTGACAAACACTCAGGTGAGACAAAGGCAAGGTTAGATTGTATTGGGGGAAATACATTATAGAGGGAGATAAATCTGATTTCTAGGCTATTTTACTCCAGTTGATAATGTTAATGTGGGTGCAAGTGAATCTAAACTTTAAAAAGAGAAATGGCTTTAGGTCTTACCAGGTTGAGGTGCAAGTCGCTGTCCAGGGCGACATCGCTTGACACATGACACTGCTATATCGCCAACTAGGGCAGGTATTGGCCTATTCTTTCATCTGTCTGTGTAACGGAGAATTCCTCCTGGCCCCCTCTTGTTGCAGTCATGGATCGCTTTGTTTTTGCATCTAATTTCATTTCAAGCCATTTCTTTTTTTTTTTTTCTGTGACGGTGCCCTAACGACAAACCCATTCCTTGGCTTTAGCAGGGCCTTTGATTCCACTATTGAATTATATTAAATATTATATGCTTTGGTTGACTTATTTCTGACTTCAGTCTCAGAGCTGGGAGACTTCTTCTTAGTCTTCCATGTCATTTTTATGAATGAAGCTTCTCGACATATGGGCCGGACGCCTAACTTTATATGGCATTATTGGGGCGTCAATTATGCAAATTCACAATTCTCATGAACGCGCATTCATTTAGAACAGGTGGAATTCATCATGTTTACGCAGGTCATTTACGACTGTTTTCTGAAGATACAGCGTTTGGTGAATCTGACGTGGCACACCTCACGAAAAAAGTATGAGAAATTTAAGATAAGAATATGAAAATGTTCTTGCATGAAGCCCAATGTCTCATTCATTACAAGGTAAATATTCAGACTAAATGTATATAGCCTATGAATTCATTTAGTGTAATAATCATGTACAGTGTAAATCATTTGGCCATAACTTGAGCTACTTTGTAAACTGCTCCATGTAAAGTGAATGCTGATGCTTCTAGACCACACAGTTCAGTCACTGTTGTACACTCATCATCACATTCTTTACTGTCTGAATTCATTGTTGAATGAATGAGTATGAATTCATTGTTTCTCCAAAATGTTCATGGCATTTCCATAACCAGTCCAAGTTGGATGAAATATGCATATTCATCTTTACAAAGAGTCTTTGGTTGGTTGTGGCGACAGCTGGACGGTTGCATGTTCAGCAGCCCTGGTTGCATCATCTTAATGATCTGACGCTGTAGACACTTCCTCAGTCTCTCTTCACTCTGTAGCAATAGAAAGGCAGAAAGGGAAGACTGTTTTTCTGAACTACCTTAGATTGCAGTTGTACCAAGTCAGTATCAAATTCTACATCCTGCTTTAAAATGGTAATGCTAGAGATCCTGTTTTTTTTTTTATTCTGTCTCGCATCTTTGGTGCTAAGCGCTCATTGCTGTGTTTTTGTGTTGCACTTCCCAGAGATAATTTGTGAATCAAGTGATGATGCCGTGGTGGCTATCGCTGCTCATGCTAACTACCCAGCTCTTCTTCTGTCTATTCCGAACAAACCAGAAACGTAAAACACATCACTTCCTCTGTGGGGAGTATTGTTCCACATGCCGGTGTTTGGAATGCTTTCAGAAACTGGCTATGGGTTGAATCACTATTGTGTTATAGCAATCAGATAGAATTCTATTAACTGAAACCATGGACAGATGCTACAATTAGGGATATATGGGTTAATCATTTGGCACCGGTTAAAATGCTAGCTGCTGAACCAGCTGTGTGTGTGTGTGTGTGTGTGTGTGCGAGCATGCTTTATGACTCTCCCAAGGGTCTGTCGGTCCATGGGAGTGGAATAGCATGGTAATAGAGTTAGGTCATGGGAAAGCTTTCATCCAGGGATAACAGACTGACTCACCCAGCTGCTCTCTCTCTTTCTCTCTCTCTGCCCCCCCAACTCCAACACTTATTGTAGATTAAAACTTCTCAGTTACGAATAATTATCATTTACTCATTACAAATGTCACACTAAGGCAAATGTATTTTACACACCAGGCTTCAGGAGTCCTACAACTATATCATGTCAGCGATCTTCTCACTGCAGCTTCTCAATCAAATACAACGGTAACTGTAAACCTAGAGCTAAATGCAGTCTAAATGGATGGAACATGGTACATCTTTTTAAATCACCTCTTCAAATGCTTTCCCATAGACTTGCTTTTATGTAATTGTTTTCAATCTTGTCCCCATTATGTCTCACTTCATTCCACATTGGTGTTCAGCATCTTTGTTCCAACTTTAAAATGTTCTGCTACTTAAAGATATGTTTGAATGTACTCAAATTTTTGGTACACTTTAGGGAATTAAGATATTTAACTTGTATTCCTATTTTATTCTCATAGAAATGAATTGTGACATCTTCAGTTGTTTCTAGCTGAATCTTTGAAATCCAAAGACTTCACAGACTTTCATTGTGTTTTTGTTTTTTTAACTTGTTAGCAACATTTCTTTGAAATTTCTTTGAAGTTTATATTTATAAGGGTATGAATTCATTAATTTTCAAATACTGAAGACTGAACACTAGTAGGCTAGCTCATAACAGTTTCATATCAAGGAACTCATTTAAAATGCTCAAACTATGATACATTACCTTGTTCTTTAGACAGCCGTCTACTGACTGATGATATATAGCAGACTATTTTAGGATTCAAGGCCACACAGACAGAACTTGGTGTAACTCCTTACTCCTTACTAACCTAAAGGAAAGTCAGAGCCAAAAAAATTACAAAAGTCACACCTTCTCAAATGTATTGCTTAACTCCAACAACATGTGGTGAATGGTTATACCAACAAATGAAATATCCAATATTAAAAAAAAGGTTGCCTTATTAGCATCCTTTTAATGATGCAAAACACAATGATGTAGTACACTAACAAGACAGTAGAGTTTGCTGTTCCTCCACTTCTCTCTGGATTCAAGTCCACAAGACTGTTCCACTCAAATTAGTCCAACTCAAATGTATCCAGCTCCAGGTAAGAAAGGCAGCAGCAACTAACCTCAATTTGTCATTTTGACCCTGTGAGATCCTGCTTCATAAAAACACAACATGTATTAAAAACCTATTTATGGGTGTAATGCTTGATGGATTAGTTTTAAACTGAAGCAAATTGCGCTTGCAATTGGTGATGCAGGGAGCCTCTCAAAGAGCCATGCCGTTGCTCTGGACAGCATATTTCATCATCGCGATGCACTGGGCCAGCCGACTTTTTCCTCAAACAACTTAATAAGCTGGCTGTGCAAGTTTCGTAAGTTCCGTAGCACCGAAAATAGTCCCTGGTGTAATGAAGAATTTGTTCCCATTTGAATTTGATTTGGTAATAACTACAACAGCCTGACTTTTCGTGGTAACAGTTAGCGATTTTTAAAATTGAAACTATGTCTCTGTGAGCTGTATTTCAAGGTTTTTAGCTTATAATTGGAGCCAATGACTTCCGGGTTGACGGCTAAAAACGGTACATGGGAAGTCAGAAAGTGAGCAAACGCATTGTTGATTTTGTTATTTTCATAGGATTTGTTGACGGTAAGCAATGCATTAAAAAAACACCAGCCTTATCCTTTAAGGTTACGGTGGGTTTCCCAAAATCTTCTAAACTAACGATGCTCTTAACAATTCGTCATAGATTACGAGTGCTTCTGACCACTTGTAGAACGCTAAGAATGACGTAAGGAAGAAAATATC